>NC_033638.1:10059314-10338339 GCF_001540865.1 Ananas comosus | reverse complement strand
AATGATTCGATTATGCAAATTTTCGCAAAAACAGATGCTACCCAGATACGTTCATAGTTTCAGATTTATAGAGCTATAAAACAACTATTATATTGCGAAATGATTGTTCTTCGGTAGAACGGGTGATGGGAAAACAAAAAAAAGTGGTGTATGATGAATAGATCGGAATCTTTATTTCTGCTACAAATCCTTGTTAAAGTGGGCATTAGTCTCAGATATCTGCTTAGAGGATGCGCATTGAAAAAAAAAAAAAAAAGTTACAAGATTTCGACTGGTCAGTTGTTGATTATGTTCAGATTCAAATCGACAGCTTATATGTGCGTTTAAGTTCTCAGTGACTTGGATTTAGATATATATCTAAATCTCACTATGAAGAACGATTAGAAGTCTTATAACTATATTGAAAGTAGACGCTATATGTTTTGTTATTGTTCAACATCTCAAAGGGATCTTTAATTGATTCAAAATATCATCAAATGAGCAAGAATCGCACAGTCAGAAAGGCCCAAAAAAAAATAAAGTAGGATTACATTTAAATATGTCATCCTATATTAATCTTATAATTAGGTGACTATTCTGTAAACAACAAATGATAAAAAAGTTTGACGATTGATTTTTCATTTTTAATCATAGTCGAATAACGTTTATAATAAGTTGATTTTAAAATTAAAAACAATATGCAAACATATATTTGTTTATTTTCAAAAAAAGATTTTATAGTATAAAGCTTGATATTAAAGAAGGTGTTTTTTTTTTTTGTTCTTTTATTTTTGTAGCTTGTTAATTTATGGTCATGCAAAATAAATAGCAATCAATCAGCAGGGTGCGTATTGATGTAACGTAGAATATTAGCCTTAGATAATAACATATTTCTACAAAAAGAATGAGTAGAAAGTAACCACCCAATGGTCACATTAGATTAATGCAATCAAACCGTATGTTCGTTATGGAAATGATATTTTTCACTGGTGTCCCAAAGTGATATCCTATTGTTTCATATGGCGACGGTGGTTATTGGTAGAGAGAGTAATTGCCTACTTGTTATATTTTAGTATAAATATAAATTTTCAGTCTAATTGTTTCATTTTTATGAGGGTCGAATTATTCAGTGTGTGTGTGTGTGTGTGTAAAATATAATAATTTTTTTTAAATAAAAAAATTATGGATGTCCACAGTAGGGTGTATAGAATTTTTGTTTTTTTCAGATATTATAAGCGGCTAATACACTTTACTATATTTACTTAGTTTATTTTAGTACTATGTGTATATAATCTTTTCAAAATTTTATTTTATTATATTTTTTAATTTTATATTATTTTAAATTTATTTGTGCTTTTTCTATCGTCAGTGTACTATTTTTCAGGGACACTAAATTATTTTTTTTGCTCGCCAATTATAACATTTACTGATAATGTCATTATTATTCTATGAAAAAAATACTGAACAATTTTATTAGAAACACTGTAATAGTAGACTTACTAAAAATTTGTGATAACATGTTTTCAAATTTTCTTGACCAATTTGCATAAAAAATTGACAAATTTTGAGCTTTTTGTTAACTTAGACAAATTTTCAATTTTCAGATTCGCGACCAAATTTATTTGATTGGACGAAATATCCTTATTTCTTCTTTCTCTCTCTCCTTTTTTCTCTCTTCTTTTTTTTTCATCGCTATTTTTTCTCGCCACCCGCGTGCTTTGTGGACGCCCGCAGCGCGTCGCGCTTGCGCTCGCCTGCCGCATTCATCAAGTTCGCTATTTATACCAGCCGCATCTTCCTGCCTCCTCTCTCCGTCCAACACTATGCCCGGATCTCCCCCCGATCCCTCCACCCCCGCCGCTGCCGCCACCCGCGCCGTTGCCGCTGCCATATCCCACCTTCTCTGCTCCGCCGCGCTGCGCTCCACTGCTACCGCCACCAGGGGCCCGCATCCCACACGACGCCGCGGCCAACACCCACGCCGTTGCCACATCCCACCTTCTTCGCTTCGCCGCGCCACGCTTCGCTGTCGCTGCCGCGAGGGGCCCGCATCTCACCTTTTTCGTAGGGCTTCAAGGAGGAGGAAGAGAAAGGAGGAAGAAGAGGAAGAAAAAAATAGTATAAATTGGAGGAAGAAGAAAAAAAATAATATAAATTTTATCTAAATGGTATAAAATTGGGCAAAAAATTGGGCCAATTTTGATGAGAATTGCCCAATTTTGCACCATTTCGTCCAAAATTATACAATTTTTTCTTCTCCTCCTCTTCCTCTTTCTTGTTCCTTTTTACACCATTACATTATTTTTTACACCTTAAAAGATTGCATTTTTTGAACGCTTTCATCTCCCTTGTCGGAGAGTAGGACTCGGACGGCGATATTAAGGTGGGCGAGGTCGCGTCCCGCATCGCTCGGCTCTACTACGGCCAGTACGGCCGCACCAGCGACTCCTCCTACCTCGCCAAGGCCTTCGTCTTCTACGAGGCCGTCCTCGAACGCGAGTACCTCCGCGCCGCTACCGCCGCCGCCGCCGAGGTCGCGCTCGCGCACAAGCAGCTCCGCCTCCTCGTAAGGTTCTAGAACACAAGGCGATCCCCGGCGCAGCACAGTGCAGCGCCGCCGCGAAGACGAGACCCGGGGCGAGCCCTAGGCATGCGGCGCGGAACTCGTCGGGGATGAGATCGGAATAAAAGGGGAAGGAGGACGAAGAAGAGGAAGAGAGAGGAGAGAGGAGGAAGAGGAGGAAGGAGAGAGAGGAGTTTGGGGCGGGGCATTTTGAGAAAGGCCGTGATTGGTGGGGGAAAGGGAGGGCGCTGCAGAGGAGAAGGCGGAAGAAAAAAATGGCTAAGGAAAAAGAAAGAAAAGAGAGAAAGAAAAAGAATAAGGATATTTTCGTCCGATGACAAAAAAATTCGGTTCGAATCTGCAAAATTGGAAAATGTAATCCAGTTTTGCAAAATCTTAAAACTTGTGAATTTTTTATGCAAATTGGCCCATTTTTTTGTTATTTTTAAATATTCTGTTGTTGTTTCCACTAAAATAAGCTGAATTCATGCTTTACCACTTATAATCAATAATTTTTTAAACAGATTTTATTTAAAATTATTACTTCTTTGCTTATAATATAGGAATTGAAAGAAAAATAGATAAAAAGTGTTGCCTTGAGAAAAAGAATTGTATAGTATGAAAAGTGAAAAAAAAAAAATCGGTAANATACGTAAATTTTCGTGTCATCGAGTTGAGAAGAAAAACTATTAAAATATATGACTATATCGAGTCAATATATTGGCCAACTATTTAAAAACTCGCCAAGTATTCAGTATTGTTCATTACACTCGTGCTTTAGCAGTTGTACGTGTGTGCTTTTTTAATGTTTAATCTAAGGTTAAAATTAATAAAGTGTATTTTTAAACTTGAATCCGGATTATTATTATATTATATTATTATATTATATTATATTATCAAATGTCACCGTTTCCCCATTAAAGTAACTTGAGCTCCCCGTTTATCGCTCCCCGTGAGAGCACCCTAGCCTAATTTATGAAGAGTAGAAGAAACAAATACCTCTGAAACTCCTTTTTTTTATTTTTATTTTTATTTTTATTTTTAATTAATTTTTCTTCTTCCGTTTTTATTTTTTTTTATTTTTTCGTTTGAAACGCACAAAACTGAAAACTAGTTTGTACCTCTCTCTTCCTCTTCCTCTTCGTTGTGCATATCTCTCTCTCTCTACTCTAATACTTCCCCGAAACTTTGGGTAGTTAGAGGAGAATGGTCCACTACTACGGTGCACACGAAAAACTACGTTTTAAGAGAGAAAAAAGGGGAAAAAAAGGACATAAAAAACCCAGTAAAAAACTATAAAAAAACAAAAAGAAAGTACAAAAATACTCGAATTTACTACTTACTTAGTCTCTCATTATACTTCGTCCAAGTTCTCTAAAACAACTTGTCATCAAAAAAAAACAACAAACCACAACAATTATAAAACAACAAAAGAAAGGAAAAAAACAAAAACATGTGATGAAACTTGCTCACATAACCTAACGAACCAATTATCAATATCACCCCAATATTGTATTGTATTGTAAAATGACACAAACCACATCAACTTTACTTGAATTCTAGAACAAAACATGAGTCTTAGACGTTTAAGGGTACAAGATCATTTTCTTAAACAGTACATTAAACTATTAGAAAACGAGTGTACGAAATTAAAGAGTGTATCACTAACCTGATCTAACTTTGACGTCGTTTGTCATAGTTTTCTACTAAAAAAAAAAAATTTTTTTAGGAAAAAAGAAACGTAATATCCACTTAGTCACCCGAATAATACCAAGATTAACAATTTTCAAGTGACGAAACGAACAAAAAGCGTTAGGTTTAGTGTATAAAATAAAATCAACAAGTTCTCTTACCAAAACAAAGTAAGATGTTAGATTAAAGGTGAACAAGAACACCTAACATCCATTTATGGGACAAACATATTCACAACACGTATAAGTATATAACAAGAACATATATTCGTACCGCTTTAAATTACTACGTGTTTAGTTCTTGTTCGGGGAACCAAAAGCGTAGAAGCTCACGCAGTGGCCCTTTGTTTGATCAGCATTTTCGATGGTTTGGCAACAAAACGACGAGTGTAAGCAGCGCATGTGCTACATAGTACGCTGCTCCTTCTGGTGCTCGCAGCACTTTCCGCAGGAGCTGGGGCTTTGGCGATTTAACCCGAAGAGGCGCTAGACCGCCGGTGCGGTTTCATGATGAGAAAAACCTAGTTTCGCCCAGCCGGCCCCCACCCGCGGCAAGCTGCCAAGACTGCCGTGACGCTACGAGCCGCTCTAGCTGCAGCGCAAGGAGCGGCACATAAGGAAGCCGTACATGAAACGCCCCGTAGACCCACTGGCATAGCTAGAATCCTAAGACAACTGTTAGCCTTACGAGCCCTGCCCGCAAAAGTGAAGCGACAAGCCGCACCCCATAACCGAGCTGCACGTGTCGAAGCAGATAAAGAACCACTAAGTTTACCACCGGCCATACAAGGTTAGGTGGCCAACCGGGAGCCAGCAGCGCCAGCACCCCTTAACCAAGCCCTTCTCCTTCTCTCCCGAGTATTACCCATAAACCTTACGAGTGTGGAGCCAGCCCTTATATAGCCCGAGCAACTAGCGAAGACGAAATGACTTCATGCCTACCCCTACCAGCAAACACCAGGGCCCCGAGTACTACACGCAGCGCCCCTAAGACCACAAAGACAAGAATGGCTGATCAGGGCTTCAACGTCCCCAGCCATTTCTCCTTCTCTAAAGCTTCAGCTTTCTCTTCCTTTTGCCGTCGGAACTCGTCGGCGAAAATGCCCGTCTTCGTCTTCGTCTTTTGTTCCTCTTTCCCTGGCGCCAGCCGAAGAATCTCCGCACCTCCTATGGCCCGCAGTACGGCAAGCGAGAAACGGAGAAGAAGCGCTTCAACCAGCGCATGTGGAAGGAGATAACCGATGGAAAGATGTAGTCGGTGTGCGCATTCGAGAGAAAGCGACATGATAAGCAGCTAAGGGAGCTTATACAGCACAATACGGCGAATAGGAAACAAAGCTAGTACTTATCGAGAAAGCAAAAGTATAGGAGCTAGGTCAAATAAGTAGAGTACACAACCAAACTCACTATTTACTACTAATATTCAATCTTTTACTTTAACGACATAGTATCACCGATCAGTGTTATTCAATTACCCTGGTGTACAAAAACCGGAAAAGCTCATGAGCTTAGGCTTTCAGGCTATTTAACGATCAAGAAAATCTATAACAAGCAAAGAGCGGTGGAAAGAGCTGTAACTATAAAGCGGACAATTACACTGAAAGCTTCTAGTAAGGTAATGTCAAAACACATTGATTAACTTAGTGTGGTTTTCGAACAGCTGAACAGCATCAAGCGTTAATAGAGAAACCACAAACTGAACTAAACGAATTCATTACGGAAGACTTCCTAGTTTATATAGCGGTTTTTTCTTTTAACGTCCAAGCACGGCTTTTGAATAACCGTGTCATGTTATGCCATATACGGACAGTGTTGTTATGGACACACTGTTCTATGACACCGTACTTTATAAATAAAAGAAACCGTGGCTGTATAAGTTGAACGAATAATGTAGATAAATAGTTTGGAAAACGTAAAATACCTCTATTGATGAATAATTGAATTTTTTATTTAAGCCAAAGCTCGGCACGATAACCGTGCCTCCAGCATAGCACGGCTATAGAACAACCGACACGACTCATCCCGTGAATTTAGGATCACGAAATAAAATACTATTAGAGCTCCTAGCCATGTTCATCAAGCGTATTATTTAGAGATAGAATCAAACAACCAATTACCACCCAAGACTTAGACTAAGATTCACTACTCCTTTAGCTTACACAATTATTTCGTACGTAGTTTCTCTCCCCTTTTTCTTGCATTTTTACATATCTTGAATAGACTTGATATCTAGTACAACTCAGCTGATGGATTGGAAATTTAGACAAGCTAAATTTAGTAAACTACTGAGAAAACTATGATTTTGAATTCGATTAGCAGCGAATGAAATTACTTAAATGTGAATGTACTCCTTAATGTATTTTAAAAGCATTCTGTGTTTATGATTTTCTAACCGGTGGATCACCTTAAAATTCGTGTAGTACTACTAAAATAGACTTAATAAAACATAGGGATGCAAATGGATCCGGGTTGGTGGAGCTCCGCCCCGATCTGCCCCGAATGGGGTGGTAAGTGGGAACAAAAAATATAGAAATATATAATCCGTCCCGAATCCGCCCCGATCCGCCAAGTAAATGGAGCAGGAGACGGGAGGCGGGAGACTCTTTTCTTCCTTCAATCTACTCCGATCCGTTAAAAATTCGCTCCCGCCCCGATTCGCCCCGAATGGAGCGGTGAGTGGAAGCCAAAAATAAAATGAAAAGTAACCCGACCCGAATCTGTCCCGCCCAGATAAGAAATGGAGCGGGAGGTGGGGGAACTCTCCCGCCCCCGGATCCGCCCCGTTTGCATCCCTACTAGTGGCTTAATTTTCTCAAATTTTGTTGTCACTCTCAATGGGCCCATGTAAAATCATACACAATAAAATATGTATTCATTAAGTCGGCATAACTGCCAGTGCTATGATTGTGACATCACTCGTAACACTCAAATAGTTTCATATCGAATTAATATGTGAAAGAGTATGATCGACTTATATGCGACACACACTCTAGTAATAAAATTAGACTAAAACACTTTGGACAAGTGATGTAAACTCAACGAATTATTATTACTAGCAGATCGAGTCGTTACATCCTATGTTACAGTGGTTACCTTTGTAGAGGACACTTGCATCGTGGCCGAACAATCATTTAACTCATTTGTTTACACTAATAGTGAGACTAACTAAAATGCAACGCCATCAGTAAACTGCCCATGTGTTTCCTTCTCGGTCTACACACAGAAAATGGAAGGTAAAATTTGGTAATTAATAAAGCTGGTGCTTTGTGCCGTGTTATTATTATTTTTTCTTCTTACCTAACATCATTTTTTTTGGCGTGGTAAATTGTATATACCTGTTGATACAACTTTTTTTTTAGAAATAAATAGCACGCTACTTAATTCGTTTATTTCATTTAGAAATAAAATTAGCTGAAAATGTGAATCAACTAGAATTCAAACTTGGGACCTCGGGTTTCAATCACCAAGCCCTTTGCTACTTGCCCTGTTGAAACAATGTTAAAGATAACAATTTTTAATTTTGCCTAAAATAGTTATTTTCATTTTTAGGATAATTGCCTAAAACAGTTATTACCTTGCCTAAACTGAGGAAGGATTTTCAATATTTTCTTTAACAGATAATTATACTAAAAATTTTCAGGTAAGAGAATATGGTAAGAGCAACATAATTACTTCCTTAGCTTGTTGCTTGAAATTTTCTCTATTTTTTTTCTACTTGTTAAATTTGCAGCAAAATATATTGCTCACACGAATGATTCATTATCAAAACTAAATTAACCATAAAAAACAAAAATGACGTACAAGCGATAAAAGTAAAGAGATGCAAGACTTGTTATGGTACCATATATATGTAGGATGCACGCTCTAAAATGAGGGTGTATATTTTACACCCATTTTATTCTAAATTTTTAATATTTTATTTATCATATTATTTTTTTTTATTTTTACTGAAAATTATTTAAGTTTTGATCAATTTTATAATGAAAAGTGTAAAATCTACAAATTTTTTTTTGATATACAAAAAATATTATTTTAGAATAAAAATAATATTATAGGCATATAGGCATATTTGAAAATAGGATGTACATCCTGGCAATAGAGAGAAAGGACAAAACTCAGATCACGATCTATTGTGATAGTAAATAAAAGGCAAATAAATATTTGCCATATACAGATGACACAATTGGGGCGAGTTGTACATGGCCTCCGAAGAGACTAATCGCAATCAAATGAGGTCCAATAAATGCAAGCCGTCTAAATCTTGAAAGCTTATATGTGGGCGAGGAAGATATTGTCTTATGGCCTTTCATGTCGCCGAAGGATCCCATTCTAACGAAGGCACGAAGAGGCATTGCAAAGCGATAAGCACGAATTTTAACGCAATCTAAATTGTAGATTCCTAGATCAAAAATACGGTTAGATGTAGAATTATCACCACTGTTTCGACGCAGAATAAGCACTTCTACCTAATGCAGTTAATTGAAATATTTGAATATTGATGAAAAGGTTCGAAGTTCACCCATTCTCTGGGACAAAGAAAAAACAAGAAAATGGCATCATGTGGTGTTTTATTGTTTAATGATCTTATTAATGTGTTGATACATATAATAAAATTTTAAAGTGAACCGATCAATAGTTTTTATATTGTACATATATTTATTATGTGAAAAAAAATATATGTACATCCTATATAGGTATAAATCTTAGAGCACTAAAATTTTAGAATTTAGAAAAAAATATAAAATGTTTAGTCAAATATTAATAATAATAACGCAAGCGAACAAATCATAGCCAGAAAAAAAAAATTAAAATATAAGATTCATATCTATAATCTATAAGTGTGACGATAAATCTGACTCATGGAAGTGAATTTTTCATAGACCTTTTTTCTGGAGAAGTTTTTACACACCTGCTGATTGGGACATTTGTTCAACCTGCCACAATGATAGCAATCAGGTTGGTCGGGAAGACACATTCAACGGATCAGATCAAATACGTAACAACTATTTTAAAATAGTATTGTTTTATTCTCAATGTTTCCGGGTACATTCTTAGCTACTTATAATGATATCCATTTGGTTTTATATTAGACCAAAATTATTACATTGCGCCCGCGCGTTAGACGCGGGGACATTACATATTATTATAATATAAAAAAAACTTTAAATACTATGCATCTGGTTTTATATTTTTTTACTTTAGTATTTTATAGTTTAAAACGTATCAATTTAGTACCCAATAATTTCGCACTTTTTAATTTTAATACCTTATGATTTAAAATATATCAATTTAGTACTTGTGGTTCTATTTTTTTCTTTTCGTCGGCTCCTTTGTTAATATTTCGTTAAATTATATTTAAAAAACTTCAGATATCTTATCTAGATTTATCGAATTTTACTTTAGTACCCTTTAGTTTTAACTTTGTAACTGATTTTTTTTTTCCGTTAATATTTTGTTAAATTATATATAAAAAACTTCAGATACCATACCTAGGTTTATCGAATATTTACTTTAGTTCCTTTTAATTTTAACTTTGTTACTGATTTAATAAAAAAAATTAGTAAAATGAATAATAAAAAGAGAAAAATGAAACTATAGAGTACTAACTTATACACTTTAAACCACAGGGTACAAAAGTGAGAAAGTGCGAAACCACAAGAACTAACTCGATGTACTTTAAAGCATAAGATACTAAAGTGAGAAAGTGTCAAAGGAAGTATTTGAAGTTTACTCAAATATAAATTAATATTATCTATTACTCCCAGGTGATAATATGCTTGATAATTGGTATCTGAGATACTAAATTCGAGATTTAATTATTTTATATTTTTAATTAAATTTATTAAATAAATAAATAAATAAAATAATATATTAATTTTCTCTTAATGAAAAAGGTAATATTATTTTTATAGGTAACAAATTATATTCTTTAGATCTAATTAAAATCAGATATGTACGCGAGTAGATCTAACGCATCAATACAGCAGTCCCCAGGCCCCACCTACATGCCGCTGCTGTTCTAAAATTATTTTTTCTCTGGAGGCGGAAACCAAAATGGGTACAGCTCCATTAAGATCACCGTGTACCTCATCACGAACAGTTCCTGTTTGATCGTACGGCCAATAGCATGGCCCACCAGTGAAGCGACTCACGAGTGACTATTGGACACGCGGTAAACGTTCCCGTGCCCATCGCGATGACGTGGCACCCGCGAGGCGGCGGGTTCCACTCCGCATATACAATGCTCCGAAACGAGCAAAGCACCGAGGCCAAAAAGAGAGAGAGAGAGAGAATAAGAGGAGGTGGAGGTGGAGGTGGAATCAACTCCCGCGGAGGAGGTAAATATATAGATGCCCTTCGGGGCGACGGGGGCCGTGGGATCGAGATCGGAGGGCGGGGGGATGGGCGTGGGGAGCGAGGACGCGGTGGTGATACAGGTGGGGAAGCGGGTCGGGGAGCCCGCCNTATTATATTATCATATTTTATTAATTTCTATATTATTTTTCAATTTATTTTTTCTTTTCTATCTTGTACAGTTATATTATTTTTTCATAGAAATTACTAAATTATTTTTCTCTCGCCAATCTATACATTACTGATAATGCATTTATTATTCTAGAAAAAATCTAACAATTTTATTGAAAGACACTTGCTAAATAGTGGACTTACTAAAAATTTGTATCAAGTTGTTTTCAAATTTTTTTAGCCAATTTGCATAAAAAATTTACAAATTTTGAGCTTTTGTAAAATTGGACAACATTTTTCAATTTTGCAGATTCGGACCGAATTTTTTGCCGTCGGACGAAAATACCTTTATTCTTTTTCTTTCTCTCTCTTCTTTTTTTCTCTCTCTTCTTTTTTTTTTTTCATTCGCTATTTTTTTCTTCCGCCACTCACCGCTGCGCCCTCTGCTTAACCCCTCCCCCCCGCTGCACTCGCGCTCGCGCTCGCCCTCGCCGACGCCTCCGCGCTCTCGTTCGCCTACCTCTACTACCAGCCCCGCCTCCCCTCCTTCCTCCTCCTCTCCGTCCAACCCCACTGTGCCCGGATCTCCCCCTAATCCCTCCACCCGCGCCGCTGCCGCCACCCGCGCCGTTGCCGCTGCCACATCCCACTTTCTCTACTCCGCCGCGTCGTGCTCCGCTGCTGCCGTTGCCAGGGGCCCGCATCCCACACGACACCGCGGCCAACACTCGCGTCGTTGCCACATCCCATTTTCTTCGCTCCGCCGCGCCACGCTGCCGCTGCCGCTGCCGCCCGGGGCCTGCATCTCACCTTCTTTGTAAGGCTTCGAGGAGGAGGAGGAGAAAAAAGGAAGAAGAGGAAGAAAAAAAATAGTATAAATTGGAGGAAGAAGAAAGAAAAAAATGTAAATTTTATCTAAATGGTGTAAAATTAGGCAAAATAGTGTAAAATTGGGTAAAAAATTAGGTCAATTTTGATGAGAATTGCACAATTTTGTACCATTTTGTCCAATTTTGCATCATTTCGCCCAAAATTATACAATTTTTCCTTCTTCTCCTCTTCCTCTTTCTTGTTCCTTTTTACACCATTACACTATTTTTTACACCTTAAAAGATTGCATTTTTTGGACGCTCTCATCTCCCTCGCCGGAGAGTAGGACTCGGACGGCGATATTAAAGGTCGGCTAGGTCGCGTCCCGCATCGCTCAGCTCTACTACGGCCAGTACCGCCGCACCAGCGACTCCTCCTACCTCGTCGAGGCCTTCGTCTTCTATGAGGTCGTCCTCGACCGCGAGTACCTCCGCGCCGCTGCCGCTGCCGCTGAGGTCGCGCTGGCGCACAAGCAGCTCCGCCTCCTCGTAAGGTTCTAGAACATAAGGCGATCCCCGGCGCAGCGCAACGCGGTACCTCCGCGAAGGCGAGACCCGGGGCGAGCACTAGGCGTGCGGCGCGGAACTCGTCGGAGGTGAGATCGGAATAGGAGGAGGAGGAGGACGAAGAAGAGGAGGAGATGGGAGAGAGGAGGAGGAGGAGGAGGAGGAGGAAAGAGAGAGAGGAGTTTGGGGAGGGGCATTTTGGGAAGGGCCATGATTGGTGGGGGAAGGGGAGGGCGCTGCAGAGGAGAAGGCGGAAGAAAAAAATCGCGAAGGAAAAAGAAAGAAGAGAGAGAAAGAAAAAAAATAAGACTATTTTCGTCCGATAGCAAAAAATTCGGTTCGAATCTGCAAAATTGGAAAATGTGATCCAGTTTTACAAAAGCTTAAAACTTGTGGATTTTTTATGCAAATTGGCCAATTTTTTTTGTTATTTTTAAATTTTTTGTTGTTGTTTCCACTAAAATAAGTTGAATCCATGCTTTACCACTTATAATCAATAATTTTTTAAACAAATTTTATTTAAAATAATAACTTCATTGCTTATAATATAGGAATTGAAAGAAAAAATAGATAAAAAAGTGTTGCCTTGAGAAAAAGAATTGTATAGTATGAAAAGTGGAAAAAAAGATCGGTAATTATAGAATTGAAAGTGAAAAAATGGTGTAGTTTATATAGTATATAATTAAGCCTCTACAAGGTGTAAACTAACTAATGGCTTAATTTTCTCAAATTTTGTTGTCACTCTCAATGGGCCCATGTAAAATCATACACAATAAAATATGTATTCATTAAGTCGGTATAACTGCCAGTGCTATATGATTGTGACATCATTTGTAACACTCAAATAATTTCATATCGAATTAATATGTGAAAGAGTGTGATCGACTTATATGCGACAGACACGCTAGTAACAAAAATTAGATTAAAACACTTTGGACAAGTAATGTGAACTCAACGAATTATTATTACTAACAGGTCGAATCGTTAAATCCTATGTTACAGTGGTTACCTTTGTAGAGGACACTTGCATCGTGGCCGAACAAACATTTAACTCATTTGTTTACACTAATAGTGTTTCCTTCTCGGTCTACACACAGAAAATGGAAGGTAAAATTTGGTAATTAATAAAGCTGGTGCTTTGTGCCGTGTTATTATTTTTTTTTTTTTCTTCTTACCTAACATCATTTTTTTTGGCGTGGTTATAAATTGTATATACCTGTTGATACAACTTTTTTTTAGAAATAAATAGCACGCTACTTAATTCGTTTATTTCATTTAGAAATAAAATTAGCTGAAAATGTGAATCAACTATAATTCGAACTTGGGATCTCGGGTATCAATCACCAAGCCCTTTGCTACTTGTCCTTGCCCGGTTGATACAATGTTAAAGATAACAATTTTTAATTTTGCCTAAAATAGTTATTTTCATTTTTAGGATAATTGCCTAAAACAGTTATTACCTTGCCTAAACTGAGAAAGGATTTTCAATATTTTCTTTAACAGATAATTATACTAAAAATTTTCAGCAAGAGAATATGGTAAGAGCAACATAATTACTTCCTTAGCTTGTTGCTTGAAATTTTCTCTATTTTTTTTCTACTTGTTAAATTTGCAGCAAAATATATTGCTTCCCCGAATGATTCATTATCAAAACTAAATTAACGATAAAAAACAAAAATGACGTACAAGCGATAAAAGTAAAGAGATGCACTTGTTATGAAACCATATATATGTAGGATGTACGCTCTTTATTCTAAATTATTAATATTTTATTTATCATATTAATTTTTTTTTATTTTTACTGAAAATTATTTAAATTTTGATCAATTTTATAATGAAAAGTGTAAAATCTACAAATTTTTTTTTGATATACAAAAAATATTTTTTTAGAATAAAAATAATATTATAGGCATATTTGAAAATAGGATGTACATCCTGGCAATAGAGAGAAAGGACAAAACTCAGATCGCGATCTATTGTGATAGTAAATAAAAGGCAAATAAATATTTGCGATATATAGATGACACAATTGGGGGGACTTGTACGTGGCCTCCGAAGAGACTAATATCAATCAAATGAGGTCCAATAAATGCAAGCCGTGTAAATCTTGAAAGCTTATATGTGGGCGAGGAAGATACTGTCTTATGGCCTTTCATGTCGCCGAAGGATCCCATTCTGAAGGCACGAAGAGGCATTGCAAAGCGATAAGCACGAATTTTAACGCAATCTAAATTGTAGATTCCTAGATCAAAAATACGGTTAGATGTAGAATTATCACCACTGTTTCGACGCAGAACAAGCACTTCTATCTAGTGCAGTTGATTGGAATATTTGAATATTGATGAAAAGGTTCGAAGTTCACCCTGGGACAAAGAAAAAAAAAGAAAATGGCATCGTGTGGTGTTGACTTATTTAATGATCTTATTAATGTGTTGATACATATAATAAAATTTTAAAGTGAACCGATCAATAGTTTTTATATTGTACATATATTTATTATGTGAAAAAAAAAATATGTACACTCTATATAGGCATGAATCTTACAGCACTAAAATTTTAGAAGTTTAAAAAATATATGAAATTTTTAGTTAAATATTAATAATAATAATGCAAACGAACAAATCATAGCCAGAAAAAAAAAAAAAAAATATAAGATTCATATCTATAATCTATAAGTGTGACGATAAATCTGACTCATGGAAGTGAATTTTTCATAGACCTTTTGCAGGAGAAATTTTTACACACCTGCTGATTGGGACATTTGTTCAACCTGCCACAATGATAGCAATCAGGTTGGTCGGGAAGACACATTCAACGGATCCGATCAAATACGTAACAACTATTTTAAAATAGTATTGTTTTATTCTCAATGTTTCCGGGTACACTCTCAGCTGCTTATAATGATATCCATTTGGTTTTATATCAGACCACATATTATTATAATATTAAAAAAACTTTAAATACTATGCATCTGGTTTTATTATTTTTTTACTTTAGTATTTTGTAGTTTAAAATATATCAATTTAGTATCTAATAATTTCGCACTTTCTAATTTAAATATCTTATGATTTAAAATATATCAATTTAGTACTTGTGGTTCTATTTTTTTCTTTTCGTCGGCTCCTTTGTTAATATTTCGTTAAATTATATATAAAAAAACTTCAGATACTTTATTTAGATTTATCGAATTTTACGTTAGTATCTTTTAGTTTTAACTTTGTAACTGATTTTTTTTTTCCGTTAATATTTTGTTAAATTATATATAAAAAACTTCATATACCCTATCTAGGTCTATCGATATTTACTTTAGTACCTTTTAATTTTAACTTTGTCACTGCTTTAATAAAAAAAAATTAGTAAAATAAATAATAAAAAGAGAAAAATGAAAGTATAGAGTACTAATTTATACACTTTAAACCACAGGGTACTAAAGTGAGAAAGTGCGAAACCATAAGGACTAACTCGATACACTTTAAAGCATAAGATACTGAAGTGAGAAAGTGTGAAACCCTATAGCGAGTATTTGAAGTTTACTCAAGTATAAATTAATATTATCTATTGCTCCTTGCACATATGATAATATGCTTGATAATTGGTGTCTGAAATACTAAATTCGAAATTTAATTATTTTATATTTTCAATTAAATTTATTAAATAAATAAATAAATAAAATAATATATTAATTTTCTCTTAATGAAAAAGGTAATATTACTTTTATAGGTAACAAATTATATTCATTAGATCTAATTAAAATCAGATATGTACGCGAGTAGATCTAACGCATCAATATAGCAGTCCCCAGGCCCCACCTACATGCCGCTGCTGTTCTAAAATTATTTTTTCTCTGGAGGCGGAAACCAAAATGGGTACAGCTCCATTAAGATCACCGTGTACCTCATCACGAACAGTTCCTGTTTGATCGTACGGCCAATAGCATGGCCCACCAGTGAAGCGACTCACGAGTGACTATTGGACACGCGGTAAACGTTCCCGTGCCCATCGCGATGACGTGGCACCCGCGAGGCGGCGGGTTGCACTCCGCATATACAATGCTCCGAAACGAGCAAAGCACCGAGGCCAAGAAGAGAGAGAGAGAGAGAGAGAGAGAGAGAATAAGAGGCGGAGGTGGAGGTGGAATCAACTCCCGCGGAGGAGGTAAATATATAGATGCCCTTCGGGGCGACGGGGGCCGTGGGATCGAGATCGGAGGGCGGGGGGATGGGGGTGCGGAGCGAGGACGCGGTGGTGATACAGGTGGGGAAGCGGGTCGGGGAGCCCGCCGTGATCACCGTCAATTGCCCCGATCAGACGGGCCTCGGCTGCGATATCTGCCGTATAATCCTCGAGTTCGGCCTCTGCATTACCCGAGGAGGTAAATTCTTCGAAAGCATTTTCTTCTTCTTTTTTGTTTTTTTTTTTGTTTTTTAATTCCCTCTCTGTTTTGGATAGAAGGAGAAATAGTTTTTTTTTTTTTTTTTTTTTGTTGGATTGTCCTATTTTTATTTTTTATATCGTCCAATATGTAATGATTAGATTTGCTGCTAATTTTTTTTGTTTCGGATTTTTCTTTAATCTCTCATTGTACTTCTGTTTTTTTGTTTCATCCTTTTTCTCTTAGATTTGGGTGTAGGATTTCGTGCATTTGTGGATGCGACAGAGTTTCTCAATTTTTAGTTGAAGAGAAACGCTAACTTGCATTGCTTCTGTTACTGTTACTGTTACTGTTACTCTTTAGTTTATTAAAATGCCATGATCTCCGACTTGGAACTCAATAGAATAGAACCATCTCCAATTTTCTTGTATAAATTTAAGATTTTAGCTTCAAAATGTTATTGGGCCTGGATTTATCTAATTTATTTTGTGTATATGTGACATTTTTTTTTTCTTTTTTTTCTTTCTTTTTTGTTGCAGATGTTTCGACGGATGGGCAATGGTGCTACTTAGTGTATTGGGTTGTTCCGCGCTCAACGTCCGTGACCATCCCGTGGACTAGCTTGAAGAATCGGCTGTTGTCGTCGTGCCCAACGTGTTCGATCCCGTTCTACGTAGACTTGAATCGGCCGGGGACTTCTCCGGTCTACCTTTTGAAGCTGTTCTCCATGGATCGGAAGGGATTGTTGCATGGTAATTTAGTTTCTTCTTATTTGGCCGGTAATTGAGATTGGAAATTCATGTTGGAGTTCGCCGCGATATCATGAGTTTGTGTGGTATGTTGCAGATGTTACTCAAGTTCTCTGTGAACTCGAACTCTTGATTCATAGAGTGAAGGTCTCGACCACGCCAGATGGTAGAGTCGTCGATCTCTTTTTTATAACCGATGGAATGTGAGTATCTAACTCTTCGTTGGTGTACTTTTTGCCTCTAAAATGTGTTCTCTGCAACTTATTTGCCAATGATCATGTTTCCATGTTTGGTTTTCGCTAAATTCTTTTTGCTTTGATGTTGATCTGGGGTTATTGGATTTTTTAAGACAAGTTATGTGCTTTTTTTAATCAGATCTTGGTCTTGTTTAAAGCTCGATTTGTTAGCAAAAATTTCGTGCATCATCTTTTAGCGAACCGTTGCTAATATCCCTTTTTTTCCTAGTTGCCAAAATGCGCTTGCAAATTGATTGAAAATTGCCATCCTTTTCTCTGGGAACTCATCTTTTGCATTTCTCAATCTAATTTGGTTGCAAAATTTTTTTGAATGATCTCAGTAGGAGATATAGTTCTATATTGCTGCAATTCTCTTCATTGTGTAGACCATGTTTCCTTCATTCATTCATTGTTCTTTTTTTTTTTTGGGTCACTGTAGGGAGCTCTTGCACACCAAAAAGAGACAAGATGAGACATGCAAAAGGTTAAATGATGCATTAGGGTCCTCCGTGAGTTGCGAGATTCTATTAGCTGAAGGCTTTCAACAGGGCTTCTCCTCTCTTCCACCGGAAGTTGCGGAAGAGCTTTTCAGGCTGGAGCTATCGGACAGCGAGCTTTGCTCGCACTCGCTTAGCCCAGAAATGAGAAAGCTAAAGAAGGCTAACATTAACTTTGACAATTCATTGAGCCCTTCGCACACTTTGCTGCAAATTCATTGCGTCGATCAAAAAGGCCTCCTTTACGACATTTTGAGGACCACGAAAGACTGTAACATTCAGGTACTACAAAGATCTACATTCATCACCATAAGTGACTTTAATTTCGGCTATTAAATTGGCTTTATTATCTAGTGACAGAGAAGGCTTTATTATCTAGTGATATAATGTATTATTAGGGTGATCGTGGGAGATACTTACTTGGGGCCTGTTTAGCCCAGCTGGAGCCTCAAGAGGAATGTTGTTTGAGTAAAGTTGTTAGAAAAAAAAAACACTAATAGCTTTCTTAATAAAAATCTTCTCAATAGCTTCCCACCACAGTAGAAACAAAAGCTTCATGTGATCTTTCTACTTTTGATGCGTAAAAGCTCTTTTAGTTCGTGTTAATTTTTTGCTAGCCATGTTCTTGGTTTTTGAAAGCTTTTACTTTTGAAATTAAAGTATATAAGTTGTTCGAAAAGTCAAGCCAAATAGACACTCGGTAATCAAATCTTTGATGAGGTATGCGGAAGATATTAAAGAGACAGATCTTCCCTCTTACAGAATTAATTATGTGTATGAGTGCAAACATTGAATAGGTACAGCATGGGCATGCTACTGTTTTCCCATAAATAATTGTGTTGCTGAGTCATGTAAGGACACATTTTTTAGTAGAAATCATTGAATCTGGGCTTTAGCATTGTCATTTTCTTAGATCAGCGGAAGCTGGGACCTTATCAGGTTCTACTTGTTTATACTCTTTCACTTTGATTTAAATACTAATTAATTGCAACTTGCTAAAATGTTTTTGCCCAGACAAGATGTAGCACATAATTTCGGACCTCATTACCTGTCAGGTCTGACACATTTCGATCTTGATTTCTCGCGTCTACTGTGCCATTTTTGTCGTTTCTTTTTCCAAATCTCAATTATAATATCGTAAAAAGAAGTACAATTTCCTATTAATTGTGTCGATTAAATACGTATGCTGATTTATTTTCCTTTTATTTAAGATAAATTACGGGCGATTCTTATCGGACATGAAGGGCTTTCGAGAGGTGGATCTTTTTATTCAGCAAACTGACGGGAAGAAGGTTGTGGATTCAGAGAAGCAGGGTTTTCTCTCTTCTATGTTAAGAGCCGAGATGCTCCATCCGCTACGCGTAATGATCATAAGCCGCGGCCCAGACACTGAACTCCTGGTTGCTAACCCAGTCGAGTTATCGGGAAAGGGTCGGCCTCGTGTGTTTTATGATGCTACACTTGCTCTCAAACTGCTTGGAATATGCATCTTCTCGGTGCGAAGAATTGCTATTCAAAATTTATGTAGAAATTCAATTGATCTTTTCTGGTCATGGTTGTCATTTGTCATTTTTGCAGGCCGAAATTGGAAGGCAAGCAGCATCAGAGAGGCAGTGGGAGGTCTATAGATTTCTCTTGGACGAAAGCCGCGAGTTTCCGCTAGCAAATAGTAGAACGAATAGGAATCAGGTTGTGGATAGAGTAAGGAGAACACTAATGGGCTGGTAAATTAAGCTTATTAGCCTCTGTATTACCGCTGGAAAGTTAGAATGGGCTTTTTATGTTGTGTTTTATGTAGTCTAGTTACCTTCCAATGTGCTTCTGTTTGTTTAGGGGTGGCCCCAGGCTTGTTGAGTCTCAGTAAGTGTACAGTGCACCCATTCACCATCTTATATATAATATAATGCTATGTGTAATTATTTCCTCTTGTTAATAATGAATGATTATCTTAATCTAAGTGATTTGTCGTTTTGTCAACTAGTGGGCGATTACACAGATCAATTTCAATTAACAAATAAGGTGTTGTAATGGAAGGGGCCGGAGGTTGTTTTCTGTAAGGGTCACTTTATAGGATTCTACTGCTGTGTATCAGTAATCAGCTTTTGGTGATAGTACTTTTGGGCCATTCTACTTCACAACTGTGAAAAGACGTGTTAATCTATTTACTAATTAGGAATTGAAACTATAGCATAATTGTTAAGGCCAAAACACGTACGGCGATCTCATGTTTGAATGGGGTTAGGCTCTTTTGGTGGATAAAAAGCTTGTGTTCAAATCAATACGAAAATCATGGCAAAAGCATTTCCCGTGGCCACGAGAAAAGCCAAACCGCTCAGATGGAAGATGTATATATTGTAACACTTACACTACATTATCAATAATCAATCGAACATATATTTTTATTTTAAAAAAAATATAATAAAAATATTTTTTTATTAATCATAATAAAAATGATGAATGTAAGGAAATAATGTAATTAATTGGAGACGCCAAGTTAACGATATAATTGATGTATTTTAAACTTTTTCGTTCCGGTGGCGGGCCTTACGGCCGTACTTTCTCCTGAACCTCCAAAACAGAAGGCAAAGGAGGTGGAAGCCACCTCTATCTTCTTTCTGCACGCTTGCACTATGGCCATGGGTGGTGCGAGCACTTCCTGTCTTTTTACCGGAAATTATTAGATGGACCAGGCGCAGGACGTGTATACTCCTTGCACCGCACCACACCAACTTTTTTTTTTTTTTTTAAGAGAAAAATAATATACTACCCGCTTCGTTTTTTTAAATAAAATAAATTTAACTAAAAATATAAATCAACTAGAATTTAAATTTAAAATTCCGATTACTAACCACTAAATTTTTTACCACTTGCACTAGAAATGATCAGTGCCAACTATTAATTTCCAGCCCTTCTAGTTTCTAGAAGTGCATGCTTGTAACAATAGTGAGTCAAAAAGATTTTTTTTTTGGGGTTTTTTTCACTCTAAACCATAATTAATTTCATGAGATTTGGATGGCAAATACTAAAGTATGATTATCTTAGATGAGACGAGAAGTGTAGCGGTTATAGGAGTGCCGCGCACGATGTTTACCAGTGCATTGCATAAGTGTTTGAAAAATGCATACTACTGTACATGAATAAAATACGACGATATATATTATCAAATAATAATATAATATAATATAATTATTATTATAATTATTAAAACATGGCACTACAACGCAATAGTTAAAAGAGGCCGGGGCCGGAGTGGGGTGCGATGGTTGGAACCAACTGAGTCACGGGGAGCAAATAATTAATTGTCGCTGAGCGTGAGTGCGGCAACAAGTGGTGGGGTCCACGGGTACTTCGGTGGCGTGTTCACGTGGGACCCGTGTCGTACGTGGCATCGCTCAGCTCCTTGTCGACTCGTGCCTCCTGTGGCCCAACATATAAGAACACGCGATTGCTAAGTAAATAATGTTTCCAATTTAAGAACCTATTTATTGTAATAATAATAATATGTATATATCATCGCGGTCGAGGCCTCGAAGCCAATTGGGCCGAGGCTTCGGCCCAAGTTTAATCCTTTAGTTAACGGGCTTTTCGATCCAAGCCTACTTGCAGTGTTGGGCTTTTGACCTAGGGGGCCCAAGTTTCAAGCTGATGGTTGGAAAAGAAAAAGAAAAAGAAAAAAAAAAACAGAAAAGAGAAGCTAAATTCTTAAATTTCATGCTGTTTACTTTTTCTTGTGAGTTTCAAATGTAGCATACTTTCATTTCGTTTAATTTTTAAATAAATTTACTTGATTTTTTGAATTCGAAACTTTGAATTCTAATTATCATTACCAAGCCCTTTATCCTAATTTTCATATTATTATTAGAATAAATACACTATATCCAATCATATTTTAAATGTTTTACTCTGACAATAATAATAATAATAATATAAATTATTATTTTAACAAAAATTAATTCCAATAATAAATAAACTTTTTTGTAGTCCGGGAAATGTCCACGAGGAGTGTGTCCGCCCGTCGAATCCGGAACGTTCTACTACACGCAGTATTATGCGCGCGCGGAATATTCGTGGCCTCAGCGTTTCATATAATCACACTTTTGCCACTGCTCTCTGAAGTTCTCTTTTACCTATGAACTTTTACTGCGTCCCATTACAGCGTGAGAGGCCCTTTGCTCGAATTGCTCTCGCGGAAAATGGCGCCCCGTAGCTCCACTTCCGCTCCACTCCTCCTCTCCTTCTTGTTCCACCTCCTCCTCCTCCTCCTCCACTCCGCCAACCCTAACCCTAGCCCCAATACTCGCCGCGTTTACTCTAGAAGGCCTATCCGGTTCGCCGAGGAGCTCATTGGCGATCTCAACCTCCTCCCAGGAATCGAAGAGGTCGAAGGGGGCGACGCGATCGAGGGATTTTCGAGCCCTCGCCTCGTAGAGCGGCGTCTTCGACTCCCGATTCTCGGAGATATCGGATCGGAGATCTCGGTCGAGCAGCTAGGGCATCATGCGGGATACTATCGCCTCGAGCACACTCATGGCGCTAGGTATCTGATTCCCCTTTTAATTCTCTTCTTCTTTGATTCAGATGAGACATAGGTTAGTTTCCTCTGTTTCTTTGATGTAGTAAGTATGGTCGTTGTAGAGCTTTTTGTTAATACGTGATGAGATTGAATTGACTGTGATCTGATAACTTGATCGCAAAGCAGGTGTTAGTGTAATTGTGAGACTGCTCGATGAACACAATTACTTTGAGATCTCACGTTTCTTTTAAATCTCTGTCGTGGTATGTAGATGGTGAATTTATTTGATTCTTCTGCAACTTTACATGCGGTCCATATATCTTAGGGTTCACAAGTAATTTATATTGTGCCGTGCTCACTTTGCTCCGCAAAATTCAAGGAAGTGTTGTCCAAAAAATCATGTACCTACACAGTAATTCTTGCTTATTGTTGCCGGACGTAGCAAAATCTGTTTCATTTCTTTATTCCCAATAGAAGTGACATCGTTGATATCATTTTCATGTTCTAAGGTGCCCAGAGGGATCATTTAGAAGTCCATCAAGAAAATGATCATCTAAATATACCTTGACTACTTCATACCCTGCTTTCCTACATATTTCAGGTATATATCTTGCAGTAATATCATTCATATTCTAAAAATGGCTTCTGATTGTTTGCAGAATGTTCTACTTCTTCTTTGAATCCCGAGGCAAAAGTAGTGATCCTGTTGTTATTTGGCTCACTGGTGGTCCTGGATGCAGCAGTGAACTGGCACTTTTTTATGAAAATGGCCCATTCAAAATTGCAGATAACATGTCGCTTATTTGGAATGACTATGGTTGGGACAAGGTACCAACTTTACATCCGTTTATGTACTAATTATGCTCCTATAGGCTGGCAGACCATGGGCCACAAAGCCTTTATAATAATGCGCGCAACAAATAGATCTTAGCAAATCATAATATGTACTATATATTCGGTAATGTGAATTTTTCAGCATATAATCACTTCCTTTATTTATTTTACGGGAAATCTGAGTTTAATCTTTTTCTAGGCATCAAACCTCATTTATGTTGACCAGCCCACGGGAACTGGCTTTAGTTACACTACAGACTTACGAGACTTCCGCTTTGGGGAGAAGGGTATAGCAAATGATTTGTATGACTTTTTACAGGTAACACTAATTTGATTTACTAAATTTTAAATTCTTAGACCTGCTCTAAATTTCCATTGCTGATTGTTCTTGCATCCCTCCAGGCTTTCTTTACTGAGCATCCAGACTACTTGAAGAACGACTTCTATATTACTGGAGAATCATATGCAGGGCATTATATTCCTGCTGCTGCTGAAAGGGTTTACAGAGGAAACAAGGAGAAGGAACGGCTTCATATAAATCTAAAGGTAAATTATTCAGGATATCGAGGTACCATAATTCATCCATGAAGCAAACTAGGTGTATTACACTATTACATCCATTCAGATAATAGCCTAGTGGTTCAAAATTCTGCTTGTGGCTTATAACTGCTTTCTCCTGTCTTATAGTTTGAAATGTGCAATCCTTTTCTGAGGAAAAGTAATGCTGGCAATATGACCTACATGGTAGAAAATAATAATTTCTCAAAACGTAATCAATATCATTCCTTTTGTCCGTGAAGGGTTTTGCTATTGGCAATGGGTTGACTGACCCTGCAATTCAGTACGGTGCATATGCTGATTATGCACTAGAAATGGGCGTCATTGGGCAAGATGCACACAACACCATCGACAAGATATACCCGGCCTGCAAACTTGGAATTCAACTATGTGGTAAATCACTTTCTACGTCAATTATGAAGCACCGCTGCATTCAGCGAGAGGACAAACCTTTTGCCTGCTGGTATTTAATTTAATCTGAGGATCAAATTGCAGGTTCTTCAGGGGTAATATCATGTGCTGCGTCTTACATTCTGTGCAATTCCATATTCACTTCCATTTTGCTTCTTGCTGGGAACATTAATGTATGTGTTCTCTCTCTTCTAAATTTTGGTTCTTGTGAATTTGTTTTCCATCTTTTATTCTCTTTTCTAATTCCAGCATTTTTCAGTATTATGATATTCGGAAAAAATGTGAGGGGAGCCTCTGTTATGATTTCTCGAACATGGAGAAATTTCTCAATGAGAAGTATGTGAGGAATGCGCTCGGTGTTGGTGATAGGAAATTTATTTCATGTAATCCTCTCGTTTATGAAGCAATGATTACCGACTGGATGAAGAATTTGGAAGTGGGCATTCCTACCCTTATCGACGATGGCATCAAGCTCTTGGTTTACGCCGGTGAATATGATCTCATATGCAACTGGTTGGGTAAGTTGATGCCTTTCAAGTCGATTATGTACTTAGTAATAACTCTAATGTGGAAAACTCTTATCAATGGTCTCGTTTTAACTTGTGGAGATAGCTATTGAAAAATATACGGGTAGAATTAGATGAACTTATGTAAGGCTGCATGCAAAACTTGATGATTGATCAGCAAGTACTTCCTACCTATGCAGGAAACTTTAGATGGGTCAACTCGATGGAATGGTCAGGACAAAAGACATTTGCAGAATCTCCTATGGCACCATTTACAGTGGACGGCAAGAAGGCGGGACTTATTAAAGCATATGGGCCGTTGAGCTTTCTCAAGGTGACTTTTCAATATGCGTTGCAGTTACTTTTTGCTTTTCCTTGTGCAAAAGAATTTAGTTTTCCTTATTAAATGATGATTTTTGCCCCTTTCTCCGGTAAATTGGCTCACAGTTTACTTAAAAAGGACAAAGGTTGTCTAAACAATAAAGATGGTATTTTTTTAACCCTCAAATGGTCGGGAACTATACACAACAGGATTGAAAGGTCATTTATGCCTACCACACAGTGAAATGTTCAAAAAATAAGTCCTAGGTTTTAGATAATACAGGAGCTATAGATACATTTAACCTTATTTAGTAGACATTTTATTGGCTCATTCTGGCCGGACTCAAGTGTTGAATAGAGATCGGAACTACAATGCATTGGAGTTATTCTGTTCTTAGGAAGCAGCAAGCTTTTAGATTGGTTGTTTGTTGTAGGGGTCTAAGCATGGCCAATAAATCATGGTATGCAATGTGCTCTGTGCAGGTTCATGATGCCGGACATATGGTTCCCATGGATCAGCCCAAGGCAGCCTTGGCGATGCTGAGGAGATGGATGAATGGAAGTTTAACTGAGGATCAGAGTATTGTTATGGCTGCAGACGCATAAACATCATAAGCTTTTGGAGGTTTCGGAGAGAGTGCTTTTGCAGCTCTTGTTACTTCTATTTCTACCTTCTGGCTGTAAGTGTACGTTTTAATAGGATTCCTTTTCAGTTGATAATGATGTACTTAGTATGCATACTCTGATCACCGGGAGCAACTCATTGAATCTGATAGGCCTGAGAAAAACATTAAGGATTACATGAATCTCAAGGAGTTTGTGTATACTGATAGAAAAAAAAGACTATATTTCTTGTTGCTTTGATTCTGCAGAATTCTTTTACATTTTCCTATGTATGTTTGGAAAGATTAATGTAACTGAAGAATTATTGTTTTCCTTTGTTGATTAAGAAACACCTTATGAACATGCAAACCTTTGGTTTATATAAACCGGTGATGATCCTTCATTAACAGGCGAAACAGTCGAGGAAAACAGTTGTAGGTCCTAGATGTCGAGAAGCATTTGCCAACAGAACTAGTATTCGGAAGCGATTTGTAACTATAGCGAATTTAACTCCCAGATACCGAAATTTGGTCAACTGATGCAAAAGGCTCCAATTGAACCTGTAGTCAGCATTTATTTCTCAGTTGCCAACCTTTTCCAACAGGTTTATTAATTCAAACGGAACAATTAAATCAAACAACAATTCAGCTTGGATAAAATATAAGATCAGCTGAACAAAACTGTAATTAAACCACAAAAACAAAGTCCAAATTCTGAATACAAATCACGCCACAATACAAGCTTTCAGTCAACCCAAAATAAAACGTCCTTCCAAACTACTAGAAATTTGCATATCTTGGAGACCCAAGATAGACCACAACAGCTTATAGCATACCAAATTTCTACATCATTCTCGTTAAAAACTGCTGTGAACCATGCAAACAAAAAGTTATGACGACACCTTTTCCTTTTGCAACCAAAACAAATAAAGCTTCCAACTTACGGAAATATAGTAAAATAAACGGGAAAATAAAAAGAGAGATACTACCAATGTCACATAACAGAATGGACAAAACTATAAAAACAGAAAATGACGAAAAAGCAGACAATGAAAAGAAAAACTACGGCCAGAAACGATACAAAAGTCTCTGGGGCGAAGTGCCCTGTTTCACTGATCAAAACCAGAACACTCCCTGAGAGAAACGTTTACCATGGAATAACTACAGCCGAATATTATGGCTAAATCATATATAAAGCTTACTACACCTTCCATCCTAATTTCCAGTACCTGACCGTACTAAGCTGCATACAAAAGCAAAAGGTAACATCCAGAGTAGAATCCAAAAGTCACAATAATGCAACTACAAAAGAATTCACAAAGGTATAATAAAAACTCTAAAACAGTTTAGTGCCCTGATTAACTGATAGGGCAGATGTCAGAAACTTTCGCTATTGGAGAGAAAGCCACTATCATGGAATAATTGGTTACGGCTTTAAATTATATTAAAAAAAAAAACATTTATGCATTCCTCCAGCTTGTCGTCGTCATAAGCAGTTCTCTGCTCACAGACTGGACAGTAACTTCTAGGAAGTGGAATCAGATCTTTTACACTCACGAGCTCGATCTGTCCATCCAGCCAGATTTTAGAGCTCGACCTGTCCATCCAGCCAGATTTTATTGTGAATTAATGTACCACTAGAATATCGCTGAATTTCATCCACAAGCTTAGTAAACGATCCACCATTTGAAATCTAATTAGGGCATCACATCACGGGATCAAGGATGGCAGGGTGAGAAATTTGCATGCTAAACCTTAGCAGTGTTCAAAGAGCAACAATTGCAAATGCCATAACACTCGATGCAAGGAGTAAACTCAACAAGAATACTGAAAAAGTATTCTCCCTGGTGCTTTTCATATACTCACCTTGCCTCCAATCCATTGGCATACAAGATTGATTGCAGGACTTGCAGCTTAACGGTGCTTCTGATCAGCAACAAAATGTCCACAGGCTATCAAAGAGAACGATCTTGTTATCTGCTTTGGTAGGCCATGGAATTTTAAGTTTAGTAGATGACCAGCTTGGTGGCCCAAGCTTATCTAGGCGATTAGAATTACTAATCACTACATACTCAGCAGCATCAACCTGCTTAACAAACAGGCAGGAAAAAAATACAAATTTCAGTATATGTACAAACCAAAAAAGGAAAATGATAGCGATAGAGGACAGCAATAAAATAGAAATTAAAAAAAAAAAAAAAAAACGCTAATCTGACATACCTCTAACAAGTAGGGCTGCACGACTGAAGAAATGCCTTCCAACTTGTGGAGCAAACTTTGGTTGCGATGACAAGACCAGTAATGCTAATCTGACATACCTCTAACAAGTGAGGGCTGCACGACTGAAGAAATGCCTTCCAACTTGTGGAGCAAACTTTGGTTGCGATGACAAGACCAGTATATGACTTGTAGCAAGAAGAGTATGAAAGAAACTACAGCAACCATACCAAACAATCGACAACGGCACTCACCAGACATCCATTTAACCAACTACTATGTCGAAAAGAAAGGTGCAATAACAATGTGAAAGCCAAAGCCTGATAAATATGAATTCCATCTTCCCTTCCCTACAGAAGCACAACCGGTAGAACTAAAGCAAATATAATTGAGCAGCATTGAGCAAAGCTATGATTAACTCAGTAGAGAACTCTTTAATTGGTTTGCATAGCATCTGCATGGTACTTCTCCAAGTCAGCATCAAGGTCTGCAGCAGATGTCGGCTGACTGTTGCCTTTGCCCCGTCCACGGCGTCTACCTCTTCCACGGCCACCACGTCCTGGCAATGCAGCAGCTGCGCCCCTTCTGGGTCCACTGTTATTACATAATCATGTTAGCATGATTCGGAAAAATAAAAATTGAAGCTGTGATCATTAATAACAAAGCTGCAGAAACAAACATAAAATGAAAGCAAATAAACAGCATAAAAAGAAAGCAAAGAAAAAAAAATGCAAAAAGAAAGAAAAGAAAGAAAATCAAGTTCAGATGATATAGAGAGAGGAGATAATAAGCAGCTAGGTATATGAACACGAAAAGCATCCACAAAAACCGCACAAACACTTGGATTACTTTCATATACAGTGCAAATGGACATAGTTGATTTTTACAAACTCCAACATTACTTACTTCAGAGGTAAAAGGGAAAAAAAAAAACACCCACACAGTAATAACATGAATTCTCGAAAATAATTGACAAATAATTACTCAGTTAAGTCAGTTTGGTTCAATTAATTCCAATTCGAACCTGCCATCTATTGGTTTACTTGAAATAACTATATTAACAAATAATTACTTTTGCCAAGTCCTCTTTATGCAAAGAAAAGGTTTTATATCTTAAATCCCCAAAAAATTTGACAGCAGCACTTGATACAATTTGATGCTTTCCATACACAACAGTGGCTGATACAAATTCTCATCAAGCACATGGAACTAGCTAACAACCATATCCCATCCCAAAAGACCAAATATAGTAGGCAAGTAATTGCTAAGCGTGCATCAAGTTAAGAGGAAAATGAAAACCTCTTTGGAGCAGTGTTGGGAGTTCCAGATCTCCCATTTGTGGCCTGTGGCACAGCAGCTGGTGCTGGAACATTAGTTCCCACAATCTCTATTTTCATTGGCTTGCCATCAAGTTGGACGTTGTTGTATCTCTTCACCGCAGCAAGACCATCAGCACGTCTGGCAAAGACAACTTCAGCCGTACCCTGTCAGAAATGAAATACTCCAATGTTAGAGTAGAGGAAAACATATTACTCAAGCGTAAGGAGCCTTCGAAGGAAAATAAAGCACCTTAGATCTTCCACTTCGATCATAATGAATTGAGTAGCGTTTCATATCACCAATCTCTGAAAACAGTTCCTGAATCAAATAGCACATGAAACTATAAGATGCAAATAGTAAAATACAAAAAAAGAAGTACATACAGCCTGCCTGAAAAATAAAGGTACTTGACACAGTGAAGACAACAGGAAAACAAAAAGGCAAGTCAAGACGAAAAGCAGACAAAGTTCTTCTCAGGGATAAAGAACAAAAAGCAAAAGCATGTGATCTGAGTGACAGCACGGTTAACGTATCAGCAAAAAAGGGCAGTCTCATAGGTGTTTCCATAAGGCAAGATGATTAAGTTAGCAGATTTCTTCAAAATCCAAAAACTGTCTTGTCAAAGTTCCAGCATCCTTAAAAAACATGATTTCTTATGCACTGTTTATAGTTCTATTCCAGTATTTAAACATGTAATTTACTTGAAAAGCACAAAAATATAAAATAAGTCAACTACAGAACTATCTGTTCTCCCAAGAACCAAACGAGGCTAAATCGGAAGAAAGATTATATTGATATATAATCCCCATCCACTTATTAAAATTGGGTAAAGATGGAATAAACTCGATCTATTCTCCAGTTGTTCTCAAGGTACTTTTCTGCCACATTTCTATGGTTGTTACAAAATTTTTAGATATCAAAATCCTAAAAAGCAAGTGGTTTGTTGGGAGGCTATCCAAGTGAATAGATCTGGACTCAGAAAAATAAAATAAATGGCTATTACTAAGATAGCTTTCGCGTATCCTCAATTCCTCATCCAAAAGGGTCTCATCAAATCAAGGCCACTCTATTATAAATTCATAGCTGGAATTGGAGGATGATGAGAGGGAAATCAGGTATTTTTTATGGAAAAAAAAAAAGACAAAACAAGTGCCACGCTTGACTAAGGACCTTCTTATTCGATCTTTTCTTCTCTATTCTCTTGCTCCTCAACATATTCTCATTTCCCTCCCTTCTTACAGCAAATTCTATTCAGCACAAAGTTTTTATGCCAATAATTCATTTATGATGGATCTGTTGCAACAATATCTACTATCCCAAGCATATAGAATTACTTCATCAACACCCAAACAAAATTTAATTTGCATGACAAATTATAGATTCATAGACATAAGTAAAGAGGCAAAAAAAACAGCAGAATTCACGCAATAAAGCTCAATAAGAGGGGAAAAAAAAGAAGGATGATAAGATCGGGAAAATAACCTTGATGTCTTCGTTGGAAACCCCATAATCCAAGTTGGAGATGTAAAGCTTGGTACCGGTCTCGATCGCCGACGCCCTCGCCACGGGAGCAGAGTAATCCGCGTACATGTCGTGCTGCCACGCCGAGTCCGGAGCCTAGATTCGGAGATCAAGTGAGAAAACCCTAGATCGAAGGGGTGAGCAAGAGACGCACCCCGACCAGACCAGATCGGCCGATTCCGAGATCGGGGCGAGCATCGCTATCGGATCGGCGGAGAAACCCTAACCATACCTTCGCCGCAGCGTAGGGAGCGGCGCGGTTCGCGGCGCGGTTGGGGATCCGGCGCGCGGGGCCGGCCCCGGAGGATCGGCGTCGGTCCCGCGCGTTTCCGCCGCCACCGGACCCGCCTCTGGCGGCGGCGCCTCCGGCGGCGGCGCCTCCTCCGGACTTCTTGTTGCTCTTTATGATGTCGTCGAGGGACATATCCAAGGCGCTCGACATCTTCGACGGATGGATCGAGAGGAAGGAGAAGGAGACTGAGATAAGGGGAAGAGATGAGAGGTAGGGTTTCGACGCGGAGAAGATGGGGTGAGGGAGGCGGCGGAAGGGGGTCTAGGGTTTCGAGAGAGGCGTGTGGGAGAAGGAACTACAGAGGAGGAAACGAGAGGAGGAGAATATAGAACGCGGTTGGATCAGTATACGCGTCTATAGTACGCTACGATATTATGAGGGACGCCGATGAGTGCTTCGCTGTATGCTTGAAAGCAACGCGGCTATGACATTGGCATGTGGGTCACTCGTTAATTTGGGCTGTGTCCCCGCGTTGCATTGAATAGGAGTCCGGTTCGTACAAGGCCTATAGGCCCTTAAAAGGAACGGCCCACACAGAGAGATACTTGGGAGGGAAATCTCTATTGGGCCAATTGAGGCAAGAGCCTTTCTCCTAGTTTGATGTTACGTCCACATCGTTAAAAGCCGACAAGTCGTAGCATTTTTCTTTTTTCTTTTTTCTTTGTTTTTTCAGCTCTGAAGCGTAATAAAAGTAAATGCGCTTGAAAAACACGTTTTAAATTAGGGCTAAGTTGCAATTTATTTCTCTGATTTGAAATTCATTTTCTTAAAGAGTTTAGTGGTTGGGTAAATCGTAAATTGTATGAGAAGAAATAGAGAGCATTCAATCCACGTAGAAATATGCTCCGTTTCAAATTATTGTTTGAAAGATAACTAATCCTCTAAATTATTTAATAGTCAACACTTCAATCTAGAACATAAAATTTCTGCGCGCGGCAATTTGGTTCTGAGCTCACTAAGTCATTCATTTAAATCACAGCTTTACAACAACTTTACAACTAAGAGCTCCAAATTAGAGCTTTTCCTTTACAAAGGCACCCTAACTAAAATAAGTCTTTTCCTCAATGACTGGGTCAAGAAGGTGCACGGATGAGCACAAAAAAAAAAAAAAAAATCTACAATGTTTTCAATTATATTACCGATGTAGTGATGTGGTATTTTCAACTAATCAGATCCTTTCGTTTGATTTAATCCATCCCACCGTAATTGTTAAAAAATACTTTTATTATACTTTGCTCTAAAAAATATATAATTGATACCGTATAAATGTTATAATGTAGAATTTTTCGAGCAGAAGAGATCTCAACCCATAGGCTAGAGGTCGCCCCTCAAACCTGCCCGGCCATGGTGCCATTAGCAGCGGAAGTGCAATAAATCACAGACAGATAAATAAGCCCGGTATTAACAAAGCAAATAAAACGAAATAAAGGATACCGACAAAGAACACCAAGGTACTTGCATCTTAAACCAAAGATCTTACAAAATTCGACCTATAAAATCCCTCAGGATAGAAGAAATGAATGCTAGACATTAAAATAGTCATACAGGAAAAAGAAAAAGAAAAGAAAAAGAAAATCCCAAGACCTTCTTTAAGGCATCAGGAGGCAAATTTTCCAAACTAAAATTATAACTCCGTCCACATATAAATATATGATTGAATATCACAGTTGCAAAAATACAAAAATAAGAACATCCAAACAGAGTTTAACATCAATTATGGAGGAGACAGAACCCAGCAATAAACAAGCGACTCTTCTCGTACACATACTACAGAAAAGGAAAATGATAAGATCTTAAGAAGCAACCATCTAACCTCAGAGGAACCCACCATCAGTCCACAAAGAACCAGATTTCCCATTCTGAGTGTTCCCCTTGTTAGAAGAGCTGTAGTTCTCGTATCCATCATCCTTCACGTCGTCCCAACCCGCCCAGCTGTCGCTACTTTGGCCGCCAGTCTTCTCGGGTTCCGCCTTCTTTTCCTTGTTGTCCCAGTCGTCCCATGAGCTCACAGAGTTGTAGCGTTTTCTTGAATCATCTTCGGAGTTGTTCCAGCCATTGCTCTCCTGGTTGAATTCTTGGTAGTACCCGTTTCTGTCCGGCTCTTTTCTTTGCCAATCATCACCTTTCCAGCTGATCCCACCCTCCTTGGCGTATTCCTCAACCTTTTGCGAGGCCATCGCCATAACGCCCTTCATTATACCCCATGTCTTTGCCCCTATCTCGGTGGTTTTCGTGCTCACCACGTTTACAGTTTCATTGACCTTCTGATCATAGCCACCTTCTTTCATCTGCATTCAAGCCATCAATCAAATATAGAATGCATGATACTCTAAAAGAAAATAAATTTTTCAAAGGCAATGGAAGAAGATCTACCAAGAGATGAATTATTTTAAGGCATATTAACCCATATAATATGATAGTTGAAAGTCAGGCAGTCGTGTTCAATAAGCTAATTAACCTAATTGTCAGGTATAAGAATTTCTTTTTTTTTTTTCCGAGTTACTGAAAAAACATGCTCAGTAAAGAAACAAACTACTATTATTAGTACATGGGAAGCAAATTAGTGGCCGAATACTGGATTAGAGAAGATCAATACAGAAAAGTGATTTTAATTTTTAACCCAGATCTTCACCGCACAACCAGCAACTAAAAAGCAGGAAAGCCTGTAGAAGCAGATGATAATTTCTGTGGATGTTTGAAATCATCAGGCAGATAATGATCTACAGACAAACGAGGCAAAACTTTCAAGTGAAATGAGATGAAGCTTGCTGGCTGGACTTAAGTGAAAAATGTCTTGGATACTCACAAGAGCAAATATGCAATCTTGAACAGACAAATTTCGGGTTTTCGTTGGATTGAGAGCACAAATATACACAGAAAAATTGAAAGTAGCAGCTGCCCAACAACGATACCAAGCTAGCTTGAAATTCAAGAAGGGAGGTCAATAATTTATAATAAAAACTGATTAATGCAATAAAGTAAGCATCCAATCATCTTAAATTATCAATCCTAGAGAAGAAGCACAATGCACCTAAATGGCAAACTTCTAGTTGACTTACAAGCATTTAGTCTCAATTTCTTATGATCTCATACAAATATACAATGTATACACATACACAACAAAAAAGCGTCCTTTTAAATTCAAGCTGCCACAATAGATCAATGACAAGAAAACACAAAGTACCTTAGATTGTAGCTCCTTTGTGCCTGCTTGGACAACAGTAGCAGCAGACTGCGCAGCAGAAGCCGCAACCAGTGAAAGACGGCCAAGACCCTAGTAAAACAGATGACAATAAAGCAACTTCACAGATCAAATAAGTTGGTCATGACAAAGGTCCCACCAGACAGATGTTAGCATGGCGAATAAAGAAAAAGATTAAAAAACAATGAGAAAGCAAGTTCGATAAATATGAAAAGCCAGTAATTTTGTAGAAATAAAGTAAACCTTTTGATCTTTCTCTTTTTTAAGTATATATATCTGAAAACACAGAGTCATCATTCTGCAGAACAAAACCAGTCTTCACTCAAAAGTTTAATTTTTCTGATTATCCCACCAATAGTTGAGCAGAAGATAAGAATTATAAGATGGTTAACTTGTCTGAAGTCTTACTTCAGTGCACACTATCACAAGCAATGCAGCCACACTCAAACACCCTCCAGTACTACAAATATGCTAATGCCCAGCATAACAACTTACAAGCAAATATTGATAAATTTTCTAAGATCAATCATCATGAAGGCAGATATCAAATGCACAGAAAAAAAAGAACACTTCAAATAATGTAGTAATATCCTATTGACATAGAGTAATAAACTGCTAAAGTACATGTTCAAACAAATCCGAAGGTTCAACACGATGTGCTACTGAATTATTCACAATGAAATTTTATGAATAAACTTACGAGCTCTTAAGTGCTTGCAACTCACACACATTAATAGATACACGCAGGCCTTTAACCTCTGTTTCCAACCTAATTCCTTTTTTTGCAACCTAATTCATTTTGGAGCAACCGCACCACTGTGATACTACCATTTTCTCTAAGATTCTGGCAATAGTCATTTGCGAATCAACATAAACCTACAGGTATACAGCAATACGTAAAAAATGGATATCATATACAATAAACACATAAATCAAAGTACTGATACAGTACTACAATTTGCACAAAGAATTAAACAAAGGCAACCATTGCAGGAACATTGTGAGCACGCATGAAGATGTTCACCTGAGAGACTACAGAAACAGTGCTCTGCAGCATGTCCCCTTGAGGAGCATTCCTCCGAGCAGCAGATGGCGGCGGGGTAGATCCGAACCCCACATACTTCCCTCCCTGCGATGGTGGAAGCCCCTCGGGGCGCGATTCGTTCTCCACCATCTTCCTCGCGAAGAAGCTCTCCTTGTTCGCCGCGGAGGCCTCCAGCTGCGCCCGCGAGTAGATGTCCTCCGTCGATCTGGATCTGGACGGGTGCTGGCCCCCCATCCCCAAAGACCTAAAATCCCCTGCTGACTGGTTCCTCCTCACGTCTGAAGCAGGCCGGAAATCCTCGGAATCCCAGCTGTCCCATCCCCCGTTACTCGCCGATCCGGAGGCGGCCAAGGGCGGCTTCCGCGATCCAGCGGCGGCGGAGGACGCGGAGAGGGTTTCCTTGACGACGGGGGGATCGCGCCAGGGGCGTCCCTCGGCGAGGGCCTGGATGCGGTCGCGGTACACGGCGGCGGCGCGGGAGTTGTACTTGGCAACGATGTCGGTGTCCTTGGGGACGCCGTACTGGGCGAGGAAGGAGTTGAGGCGATCGTTTCCCCCGGCCTCCATCTTCTTCAGCTGGATCTCGGACCACGAGTCCATGGTGACGGATCGGACGAAGCTGATGTGGACGCCGAGGCCCCGGTGCTTCCCCGAGCACTCGAGGCACATGAAAACGCCGTACGACACCGACGCCCACTGTGGGTTCTTCTGCGCGCAGTCCACGCACGTCTTGTTCCCCGCCTGCGACTGCAGATCCCGGAGCCGCCGCGACGCCGCCACCGCCGCCGCCGCCGTCGACGCCATCAGATCTCGATCCGCCGAATCCCGACCTCCCGATCCGGAGCGCGAAAACGAGATCGGATCAGAGCGACAGGAAGCGGGGAGAGATCGATCGATCGATCGAATTAGGGCTAGATCGAGAGATTAAGGCACATACCGATCGAGAGGGAGACGGGGGAGAGGGGAGGAGGAAGAGGATGGGGAACGGAACCTCCTCTGCTTCTTCGGTTCTCTCTCTCTTTCGGGCCGGGTGTGCCAAAAAAAGGAAGGGCTGGAGTAAACACCGACGCCGAAATTAAAGAAACGCGTGCGAGATGGGAACCGACCGAACGAGAGACGTTTGGCACGGATTGGGGCGTGCGAAATGTTTCGGATTGACGATGGTGGCCCTGGAGTTTTACTCAATGACGAGGAGATCCTTGGCCAATGGCCATTGTGCGGATCCGACGTGGACCGCTATCGACCTGTGCGGCTGCGCGGTGTCTCGCGGAGTAGATCGGGACAGCTGGCACTTTTGGGTCATCGACGGTCAAAGATTCTTCATTGTGGATCCTACACATTTGTCGGCCTGATATAGCATCAGATATTGCGCTATAATGGGTTTCAAAACCTTGGAGCCTGTGGATCCGACCCGTGATCGAATGGACCTTTAATGGCAATAATGCATGGATCGACCAGGCCCGGCCCAATTACCGAAACCCATAAGGAGCCAATCTCCGTCGCCCTCCTCGGCGCCGCGCCCTGGCACGGTTGTGCACGACCCTTCCTAAAACCCTACGCAGAACGCTCAAACCCCCTCTCTAGTCTCCATAGCGCCGAGGAGGCCGAAGATGAAGAACCTAAAGCTCGTATCGGAGCTCTCGCTCCATCTCGATCTCCACCTCGAGGGAGAAACCCTTCTCCTCTCTGCTTTCGACATCGAACGCAACCGCGTGTTCTTCGCGTCTTCCGCGAATTTCATCTACACCGTTCAACTCCATTCGTCTCAGGTGAGGAATATGTAATCTTCCAGCAGTGTTCAGTTTCTAACTGCTTTCGTCGTAGTTTCTGATCAGAGGCGTGATTTTTGCATTGGAATCGTAGTTGGTGGTTTGGGTTTGATGCCGTTTTAGTTTTGTGTTTGAACTCCAAACTGGCAATTTTGATACTGTGATAGCACATAACAATTTGTTTGAAATTGTTTGAGAGGTCCTAATAAATAGAAAACTTGGGCTGAGTGAAAATTAGACAAAGCAAGACTAGATTTATGTTATGGTAGACTAAAATAAACTTTTTAATATATTGGGTTGTAGGGACATTAGCTATGTTCAATCAAAATTAGATTTTTACACTCACCTTGTGAGAGACTCTAGATCGACATACATTCTTCAAGCTTATGATATGGAAACAAAGTAAATATATTATTGTACACCCATTAAGCAATCGCAAGCATTTGCTTTGTTTAAAAAGTTTGTATTATGACTTGTTTCCGCATGATATTGTGATACAAGCTAATGGTACATAGTTACAAACCACACAAGCTAATACAGTGTGCCTAAACTATTCCTCGAATTTTTCACATTAGAAGTAGGCTGATGTTAACCGCTCATTTGACATTTTATTTTATTTTATTTTTTTCTTGTCATGTGAAGAAATTCACATGCATTATTAGATACAACAATGCCACGACAGAACATTTTTCCTTATCTGTCGGTTTCTTTTTTCTTTTCTTTTTTTTGTTTCAGAAAGGAGCGACATGGAACAAAACTCTCTCAGCTTTTGAAGTAGACGACGTCACATTAGACCCTGAAGATTGCATTGTAGCAATGGAATATCTTATGGAGAAGGAGGCTTTACTGCTTGGATCTTCAAATGGCTGTCTAATACTTCATAATGCTGATGATAAAGCAACCGAAGTTGTTGGAAGAGTGGAGGGTGGTGTCACGAGCATCACTTGTAGTCCAGATGGAGCTCTTATTTCTTTAACAACCGGGTTAGGGCAGTTACTTGTCATGACTCAAGATTGGGAAGTACTGTATGAAACTGCTCTCATCCCTCATTCAGATGTATGTTGTACCTTTTTTAAACCCTTTGTTCTTAAGTTGTTTTCTTTATTTTAATAAAATTGGATTATGGTTTTGTTAAAGACATTCACGTGTCATGCACTCATGTCTACATGCCAAATGTTGTTTATCGTAGGGATGCATGCCCACTTTCAGTAGTTACCTATTGTTATCTCATCTAGCGAGTAGGAGAGCGTGGTATATAAGCTCATCTAGTCATCTAGCGAGTAGGACAGCGTGGTATATAAGTGTTGAGCTGTTAAAAGTTCATGTTCTTTTCAGTTCGCATATACTTTTTAGGTTTTGGGGTGTGTTTGACCCGAATAGAGCTTCTGCAAGACTGTTGTTTAACTGAAACTCTTCCAAGAAGCACTTATGGTTGTCTTAGTAAAATTTGCCCAATAGCTCCCTGCAGCAGAAGAGAAGGCAGAAACTTCATGTAAGAATTTCTGCATTTCAGGCACAAAGGCTCATTTCATCCCCCAACAGCAAAAGCTCCAAAGTCCAAAGCTTTTAATTTGCGACTGGTTGCTGCTTCTCGTAATAAGAGACTTTTCTAGAAGCTATGGCAAATAGGCACTTATTTGCAAGTGCTTTAGTAATCTAGTCTGTCAGTTGGTTTATTTAAGCACTTCTTTTTTTCATTCTACAATCCTTTTTTGGTTGTTTAAGCACTTTTTTTTTCGTGCTGCAATCCCTAGAATGCATATTGAATCTGCTTATTCTCAGAGTGTCATTGCAGGCAGTCAAATCAGTAGTACCATATCTTGGCGAGGTGATGGCAAGTATTTCGCTACTCTTAGTGGACACCATGATTCTTCTTCTTTGCAAAAGCTTATGATATGGGAGCGTGAATCGGGAGCATTGCATTCTTCTTCAGAGTCCAAAGCCTTTATGGAAGCAGCATTAGATTGGATGCCAAGTAGCGCTAAAATTGCAACAGCTTATAATCGAAAGGCCGAAAACAGATGCCCCCTCATAGTATTCTATGAGAGAAACGGCTTAGAGAGAAGCTCTTTTCCTATTGATGAGCCAGTAGAAGCCACAATCGAAACCCTAAGATGGAATTGCAATTCAGAGCTTCTAGCTGCTTCCATTACGTCTTCTCAGTACAATTCTATCAAAATCTGGTCTTGCAATAACAACCATTGGTACTTAAAACACGAAATCAGATACTCTAAAAATGATGGGACAAAGTTTATTTGGGACCCAACAAAGCCACAACATTTAATTTGTTGGACACTTAGTGGCAAGATCATAGCATACAAATTTGCTTGGACTAGTGCCGTCACAGATGCTTCAACTGCATTGGTTATTGATAACTCCAATTTGCTAGTAACTCCTCTTGATCTGTCTCTAATTCCGCCTCCAATGTCTTTGTTTAAGCTCAAATTCCATAGTGCTGTTAGGGATATTTCGTTTGTTTCTGGAAGCTCAAAGAACCATCTGGCTGCCTACATCTCTGATGGCAGTTTGTGTGTGGCGGAGCTTCCTAATAAGGATACTTGGGATCAATTTGAAAGCAATGAGTTCAATATCGATGTTTGCCATTCTGATGTTAAATTGGAGAACTTTTTGCATCTCACTTGGTTGGATTCACATATTCTTATTGGTGTTGCTGTTAATCATCAAGAACAGAAACAGACTTCCTCCCTTTTTCTGCTGGAGATTGAGCTTGTTTGCTCTGAGGATTCTTTGCCTGGTTCAGTTAGTTCTTCTGGTTGGCAGGCAAAGATATCCAGAAAAGTTTCTTTAGAAGGTCCAGTTGTTAGTATTGTTCCTAACCCTGCAAAAAGGCGTTCAGCCTTTGTTCAGATTACTGGAGGAAAAGTATTTGAGTATTCTTCAAATACAAGTATTCTAAAAGCATCTCCAGGGTCACAATTTTGTGAGCTTGATTTTGAAAATGGATTTGGATTTCCTTCTTCATGCCCTTGGATGAGAGCCGTTGTTTCTCATAGTGATGCTAAACCTTTGCTTTTTGGGCTCGATGAAAGTGGGAGGCTTTACACAGGCAAGAGAGTATTGAGCAATAGTTGTGGCAGTTTCTCATTTTACTCTAATACCTGTAAAGATACTTTGCAAGTGGTGACTCATTTGCTTCTTACTACTAAAGAGGATTTTCTGTTCATTATCAATGTAGATGACATCTCACATGGGAATCTAATTGTAAATGTAGATAGCTTTAACAATAATCACAAGCGAGGAGAAGAAAGCAAGGATTATGTTCCTATTTGGGAAAAAGGTGCAAAGTTGATTGGTGTTCTGCATGGTGATGAAGCTGGAGTAATATTGCAAACAATTAGGGGAAACCTGGAATGCAATTACCCTAGAAAGCTGGTCCTTGTGTCAATAATTAATGCTTTGAACCAGAAGCGCTTCGGAGACGCAATGGCTCTGGTAAGACGACACAGGATAGATTTCAATTTCATTGTCGACTATTGTGGCTGCATTTCTTTTGTCAAATTAGCTGCAGAGTTTGTCAATCAGGTAAACAATCTTAGTCAAATTACTGATTTTGTTTGCTCGATTAAGAAAGAGAATGTCATTAATACACTTTACAAGAGCTACATATCTATACCGACCCTCAATGAAACCTCCATGGAAAGCAAAGTTTCGTCTGTGCTTTTGGCTATTCGAAAAGCACTCGAGGAGAAAGTAGAAGAAAGCCCGGCAAGAGAACTCTGTATACTGACCACTTTAGCTCGTAGTGAGCCTCCTGCCTTGGTGGAAGCACTGAACAGAATAAAAGCCATTCGCGAATTAGAACTATCAGGTGTTGACATTGCTAAAAGAAAACCATACCCAACTGCTGAAGAATCTCTAAAGCATCTATTGTGGCTAACTGATCCGGAAGCTGTTTACAATGCTGCTTTGGGCTTGTATGATCTGAACCTCGCTGCTATTGTCGCTTTGAACTCTCAGAAGGACCCAAAAGAGTTCCTTCCTTATCTCAAAGGACTCGAATCCTTACCTCCTGCTGTTATGAGGTATACAATCGATCTAAAACTTCGTAATTACGAGAGTGCCCTCAAAAACATTGTTTCAGCGGGTGATGACTACTATGAAGATTGCATGAATCTCTTGACTAGTAATCCCCAACTTTTTCCACTTGGGCTTCAATTATTCACTGATAATGTCAAAAGGAGGCAAATAATGGAGAAATGGGGTCATCACCTTTTTGCTGAGAAATGCTTTGAGGATGCTGCTACAACTTTTTTATGCTGTTCACTATACCAAAATTCCTTGAGAGCATACCGTGCTTGTGGAAATTGGAAAGGAGTGTTTACTGTGGCTGGTCTTTTAAAGCTAGAAAAAGGGCAAATTCTTCAGCTAGCAAATGAGCTATGTGAAGAATTTCAAGCACTTGGAAAGACTGCAGAGGCCGCTAAGATTTCAATAGAGTATTGTCATGACATTGTTAGAGCTGTTAATTATTACATAATGGCACGAGAATGGGAAGAGGCTCTTAGAATTGCTTACATGCATGAGAGGGAGGATTTAATTACTGCTGTTAAAGATGCGGCTGTGGATTGCGCCACCACATTGATATCTGAGTATCAGGAAGGATTGGAAAAGGTAGGGAAATACTTGGCGCGATATTTGGCTGTGCGGCAGAGAAGATTATTACTTGCTGCTAAGATTCAGTCGGAGGATGGAATGTCGAATGATGCTGAATATGATACAGTTTCAGAAATTAGCAGTAGCTTCAGTGAAATGAGTGCTTACACTGCAAGGTATGCTCTTTTTGTTTGTCTTTTGCTGCATCAACATTTCTGTATATTTATTTTGCTTGTCTCAGTAGTTTGTGATTGGTCTTAACTTGGGTGTACTCAATTTAGTGGTCTGTTTATCTCTTTTAGGACGGCAAAGGGATCAGGTGCTTCGGTTTCAACTAGTACTGCCAGTAAGTCACGAGAGATCAGGCGGCAACGCAAGGGTGGAAAAATTCGTGCTGGAAGGTAAAAAAAATAATAATAATATTCCATACTTATCCCTCTACAGTTCAGTTTCTCACAAAAACACCCTTGTTTTAGTCAAGTCGTCCAATTCATGGGGAAAGTACGAGTCGTCCGATTCATGGGGAAAGTTGGTTTTGTATTGTAAAAAAAAAATGAAAAACATTTTATGGAGGAGCATTTCTGTCAGTAGACGGGCATTTTCTTCTTCTTTTTTTTAACTTAAAAAATAGCAAGCTGTCTGCTCCATTCATTATGTAAAGACAAACACATTTATGAAAGTGAGTTTTGAAGAATATATATGAAAATTTCAGATTATGGTGGGATAACAATTTCATAGGGAGTATACAAGTAAATACCTCCAGTAAAATCTGTGGTTACATTTTTTGTTTCTTCAAAAATCAAAACGTTTTTTCTGGGAAAATCTTATCTGAATATCTTGATACTTACAGCCCTGGAGAGGAGATGGCGCTTGTAGAGCATCTAAAGGGAATGTCTCTAACTTCAAGTGCTCAGCGTGAACTAAAGTCACTGATGTCCGCTCTTATATTGCTCGGAAAGGAGGAAACTGCTCGACAGCTGCAAAATGCTGGAGATAACTTTGAGTTAGTTCAGAGGGCAGCTGTGAAACTGTCAGAAGATACAGTTACAAGTGATAAAATAAACGAAAACTCCCAAACTCTGGAGCACTATGTCAAACTATTAAGAGCTCAGCCTCGTCCCGAGAACCTTTCTTGGCAAATCAGACTATTATTGCCACCATCCCAGGTAATTCAAGTTATTATGTCAAGGCTAGGTCCGCTAGGATGCAGGAAGCCCCACTTTAACTATCGCAATTTTTTTACTTTGCTACCATGAAACCTATATATTATCCCCTGAAACAATTATTTCCATCACTTTGGCTTCTTCCATCAAGCATTCCTTTAGTGATACATGTCACTTTGCTTATTGGTCAATGTGACAAATGAAGATTTAGGGTAATTACCAGCATCGTATCCTCATTGAGTTTCACTACTACTATTCTGTGAATTGTATTTCATTAATTTGATATCTCTGTCCATTCAATAGGTTTAGAGGACACAATGATAATATGCATCGGAGGAAGAAATTGTAATTTATGCGGGTAAATGAGACTAGAGCTGGTGAAACATGCTAAGTATCAGTGGGCTAAACGTTTGACTTAGATGTGAGGATACGAATGCAACAAGGAAGGCCATTTCATGTGTTGACAAGTATCACCGGAAGCATCTCATCGGCACGCCGATACTTGTATTGTAGCTGGTACAGTAACTAACTGGTGGACTGGGTCCCTTTTCATAAGCTCTATTTTGTTACTTATTATCTGGTGTAAACTGTCATGCAACATTGTGTAAGAGTTCAAGAATTACTTGAAAAATTTTGTAGGCAGCGTATATAATCTCTTTGATTGCTTGAAAGGTACGCGCTAATGCTTACACCTTAACTCAGCACCAGTTTCGTCGATAAGAATCCACGTTCTCGGTTCATTTTCAGCAAAGAGCTACATACTCAAATTATGGTGACTACACGCTTATCACGATGTTCAGCTTTTGCTGATGAGTACACCCAAGGAATTCTGTAGTACTCGTGTATTTCTATCCCATGCCCTTCGTTTGTTTGGGGAATCTTTTGTTCAAACATTTGGGTTCTAGAGTGGGTAGCCTTCAATGAATTTCATGATAAATTGATAGATCACTTTAATATTTTCAAACTTCAATATCTTCAATTATGCTGTGACAAATGAAATGATATCAACATTCATGAGGAAAGTTGGTTTTGGATTTGCTAGATTTAAGGTGGAGGAGAAACTAAATTACCACTAAATTAGCACCAAGTCAGGAAACACATTCAGAGCAAAGCTAAGAACATACACCATATCATTCAACACATCAGGGGTGATCAAACACGGCACCAAACCGAAATTGCAACATAGCCACACACAAAACAAAACCGGCAATTAATTAATGGTAATTCATCATCAAATCCCTCAAAAAAATAACAAAACAGAGAATTAAAACATGACTGATCCATCGGCGTACCAAGTATAAACCTTGAAATCACCCCCTTTCAATTTCAATCACAAACCAAAAGAGGTAAACTCAGCAATTACAATAAGAACACTTGATGATACACCGTCTACTTCTATATTCTTCACATAGGAAAAACTACCCATGTATTACATCATACCCACTCATCCATCAAACCATCCAATTACACAATCATCACCCAAAGCCCTAAGAAAAAGGGAAAAAAGAAAAAAAGGAAACCCTAGATATCATCCCCATCATCGGATCGAGAAGATCCCCATCAAACCCTAACCCTAAGAGCTGGTGAACTTGGTGACGGCCTTGGTGCCCTCGGAGACGGCGTGCTTGGCGAGCTCGCCGGGGAGGACGAGGCGGACCGAGGTCTGGATCTCGCGGGAGGTGATGGTGGGCTTCTTGTTGTAGCGGGCGAGGCGGGAGGCCTCCTGAGCGAGCTTCTCGAAGATGTCGTTGATGAAGGAGTTCATGATGCTCATGGCCTTGCTGGAGATGCCGATGTCGGGGTGGACCTGCTTGAGCACCTTGAAGATGTAGATCTTGTACGTCTCGCTCCCCTTCTTCGCCTTCTTCTTCTTCTTCTTGTCGCCGGAACCCGCACCCGCGCCTCCCCCCTCCTTCGACGGGAGCCGCTTCCCCGCCTTCGGCTTCTTCTCCGCCGCGGGGGCCTTCTCCGCCGCACCGGAACCCTTCTTCTCCTTCTCCTCCGCCGCCTTGTCCGACGCCGCGGGCTTCTTCTCCGCGGGCTTCTTCTCCCCCTTGGGCGCCATGGGAGACGAAGGATCGAGCTCGAGAGAAAAGGATTTCGAAGACGAGGAAATGTTAGGGCACGCAAGAGAGAGACGGAGAGGACGATCGAAGCCGGAGTAAGGAGAAGATGATGGAGAAGGGAGGAAAAGAATCGGGACCGTCTTTATAAAGAGGAAGCGGAAGGTGTTCCGATTGGTTAGCAAAGTGATCTGCTGCAGATCGATGACGTGGAGAGATCCGGCACGCGGTTTCTTTGAGTGCAAGCGACGGCCAGAAATGAATACGATCTGGAAAGGTCAAAGCATGAATGCGCGGAATACGGAAGCGGTGTTGGCTCGGTTTCAGAAAAAAGTGCTCGAACGCGCACCACCGACCAACATATCGAGTACGATTATGAAAATTCGACTACTAGTAGCATTTGTATTTAGAAATAAATCAATATGTGATCTGTAAGGCCAACCTTTTATAGAAAATATTTTTAGAGACATAGCCTTATTAGGAAATCAAAAAAATCAAACCTATATAATATATATATATAAATGGTGTTCTATATCTCTATCTATATTAAAAATTAGTGTGTATATATATACGTAATATATAGATATTATATGTACTTCAAATTTATCAGATCAAGTGCATATAATATATAACATATATATCCTATATGTATCTATAATTCATAGATTATTATCATACACCCTCAGAGACTTCTTTCCGTGACGTCTATTTTTTGTTTCTCTGTAATTCTTTCTGCTCGAGGCATGTTTCTAGATTTCTGTGCATATAAATTTCTTATTCTTTTCTACCGTATATTGTGTAATTTCAATTGTATTAGTGGGTGTTTGGTTTCCTGTAAAATTGCTTCACGAAATTTTTTTTTCCATCGAAAACTTTTTTTCCGATGTTTGGTTGCACGTAAAAATTTTTTTTGAAGATTTGTTTTACAGATTCTCTGAAAAAATCAATCATTTTCGTTTTCGCGCCAGCGTCCAGAAAACGAAAACTGGGCTCAAAAACGCGGCTTACAGGGCTCTGCGCACACGGTCACGAGATTATCTTCATCTTGTGGACCCCGCGTGAGAGAGGAGACCGTGGACTCTCTCTGGCCTCTGCCCTTCCATTATCTATATATATTTATTTATTTAATTTAAATATTATTATGTATATTTTATATATATAAATATTATTTATAAATATATAGTAATTTATTTTATAGCATTAAATATATATTATTATATATTGATATACATATTTTTTGTATAATATTTTTAATATATATTTTTAAATATAAACTAGAATAATAATAAATATAGTATGATAATTATTATTTATTAATATATATATAATTATAAAATAGAAAAAATATATTAATTTATCTTCATAATTTTTTTTCTATCAACACAAACAACCGTAACGGAAAACTAATTTTTTTCTACTATAACCAAACGCTAAAGAGCGTAAAACTTCTTTTCCTCCGAAAAAAAAATTTTTCACCGAAAATTTTTTTTCACAGATTTTACGTGGAACAAACACCACCGTTAACTATTGTTGGATTTATTATGCGCTTACAACTACAGGGGAGCAAGTACAAGCATGGGAGAGAAATCGCGAAAGAAAGCGTGAAGGCTACGAAATTACCATTACGAGCAATATTAATTCCTCGTCTCCCTTCGAGAGAACACAGACGTTGTTTTTCCTCGCCTATACTCAATAATAGATTTGTTTCGAATAATCATGCAGAAGGGGAGAATAAATTCAAAAATATCGGGCAATATATCCTGCGTTAAAGATTTGCTTGCAACTGGTTTGCTTGAAGGAGAACCCATCACTTACACCTTATAGAAATATGAAGTTAGTGCACATCTACTGAATTTTGTGCTCCCCTCTATTTTCGCTTGTTGTTGTTGTTGTTATTGTTGTGATTAATGTTGTTTTGTGTGAATGAAGAAGATCGAACTCCGTGGATTCATAAAAGGCAATGGATACAGTGCGGTTGTTCATCATGCAACTATAATCAAGTACGTTTCTTAGATCTCCGTCTTATGTCTTCTTTCTTTTTCTTAATCTTATATCATAAATGAAATTAAGCTTCAATAACAGAAAGTGATATACTGATTATTTTGCATGAAAAGAAGTATTAATTTATTTGTTATTGTTCTTCACACAAGAGCAAAAAGGCCAATCAATCAACATTTTTTTTTTTTTATTGAGTACCGATATTTAAGTCCCTGAATATACTTTATTATCGTTGCATGTGTATCCCTCAGATTTTATCAGCTCTTGAGTTTGAGAACGATGGGAGCCACGTCGCATAACCAAAACACCATATTTGTTTGGAAAATGGAAAGAGCCTATATGAAGTGGTTAAATACTTAGAAAAAGTCCCCTGTGCTTTTATACGTTAGGTTCTCAATGTTACTGGGCTAAGGAAGAAGATGAGTTTAGGAACAGCGATGAATTGTTGAAAGCTCAAGCGACTCACGCTTCAGTTGAAAGCCTAGCACTACCAGGCTCTCAGAAGGTAAGCATACCACTTTCCTATTTTGTTAGGAGATGGATAAATCTAGGGTAAAAGTAATTTATAAGCCTTTAAAGTTTGGGTCAAATAGATTTGAATATCTTTTTAATAGTATAATACTATCATGCACTCTATGGTGGCTTAAATATAAATTATTACACAAAGTTTTAATTTTATGTCGGATTGTCCTCAGGTGTTGTTCTTACCTTCGTGCGAAGATGGACTTGATTGATAAATCATTAAAATCAACCGTGACCGAATAAGTAATTATACTAGGGCTATAGTTTATAAGTATTTTAATCATTAGTATGTCTATTTGTGAGGCTCTTTTTATTTTTAAATTTATTTGAGATTGTTTGCAGATCAATGTAATGCACCATGTTTGCTTGAAACCAGACTCTCATATTGGGCTAGGTTAGTTTGTCCATAGTTGAGAAGAAGTTTTAAAGACTTTTTACCATAATTATTTTACATAAGAATCTAATCAAATATTTCGTATTACATAAAAGTAAAAACATTTTTTTTAAAAAATATTTTAATATGCAATTATTATATTTTTCATGATTAGATTATTTTCTATTTGATTTGACATAATGAGACATATCGTATATATTATAATTATTATATTTAGAAGAGAAATATAGCCTGTTTACATGTTTCATTTATTTTTTTCTATATATCAACATATAATATCAATTCTATTTTTAAACTTAGAAGATATTCTGAAGTTATCACAGCATAATGCAAGTTTTTTATTATTTTTGTTAGGAACGATTTGGTATATGCATCTTAATTGTTTTTTTTTCTTTTAGAAAGAAAGGTGTTTCGTTTATTTATTTTAAAAATAAACTTAGATGAAAATGTGAAGCAATTAGATTTTGAATTTAAGATATTGGGTACCAATCATCAAGTTTTTTGCCACTTACGCTAAGGATGTTGGGTATGCATCTTAATTGTTAATAAGAACTTTTTTCTACTTGAGATGCTTGCGAGGTAGCTTCTTGTCTTTTTTTTTAATAAAAAATTTATATTTTAAAGAAAATAAAGTGAGCCAATGAAAATTGCTTGCCCAGTTGATTTATCTAATAACATTATTATTACAAATACCACTAATAGTTATTTAGGCAGTTAACCTGTGGGTCCCCCCAACGACTTGCCCAGGGCGTCCTTTCCTGCCTTTTTGTTTTGTTTTTTTTTTTAAAATAACACGGCGATGGCGAGCCTCGCTCTGTTCCCTTCCCCCTGGCGCTCCTATTTATTTTCTCAATTACGCCATCATCCTCCCATCGTTTTATTTCATTTCATACGCATCCATCGCAACGAAAAACTCTAAAACCCTAAAACCCGTTTCTCCCACGAATCCCATTTCCTCGCCCCCTCAAATCTCTCCATTTGATCTCGAGTCCGCTCTTGAGGTTCCTCACTTCGCTCTCAGATTGAAACATTTTGTATCTGGATCTGTGTTCTCGATACTCTGTTTTTAGATTTTGATCGTATAGTAATCGCCAACGACGATTTGAGCCCGTTGTTGTAGTAATTTTGATTGTCATCTTCTTGTTTTTCATATTAGCGTTGGACATTTGCTCGTAGAAGGGCGGAATGAGAGGGAGATGGAACCGCGGAGCGAAGAATTCTTGTTTAGTTCGAAAGGATTGAAGGTTTCCGCAAAGTATAATCCAAGAAGCCTCCTCTCGGATGTCCGAGGCTTGCTTTCCACTGGACTTCTAGAAGGATTTAGGGTTACGTACAAGAAGGGCGAGGTAAGATTTTAACGGGTGCATTTTAAATTGTTGTATGGTACAGAGTTATAGAACATGAGTTTTCTTATTCTTATTGTTGGTTCTAATGGTTTTAGGTCAAGATTGAGGGGATTATACGAGATCTCGGATATGTTTGTGGGTGCCGAGTGTGTAACTACACAAGAGTTCGTCCTTTCTTCTTCTTCTTCTTCTTTCCTCGCATTTAATTTTCTTTTCTGAAATCAGTCCACATGATATATTTTCTGATCGTATCGCAAGGACTTATCTATTTTGTTCAATTGTAGGTTCTCTGCGCGGTTGAATTTGAGAAGCATGCCGGAGTGACAACGACCAACCAAAACAATCACATATTCTTGAATAGCGGAATAACTCTATACAACCTAGTGAAAGAATTGAAGGATAGCCCTCTCCACTTGCTTGGCGACTTGATCAAAGAAAAGATCGGGTGCCCTCCCAATTTGAAGTGCTTTGAGGAGTGGAAAGGTTACACAATCCTCTTGTTATATCTTGCTTCAAGTTTTTTTTTTTTTTTGAAAAAAAAAATCCTTTTGGTCTCTTTTGCGCTGAAGGATATGTATTCTTTCCTGCCTTCTAGATTCATTTCAGATGGTTGACGATATTTCCAACACTAACAAAAATACTGAGAAAATCATACCAGAATCTCCTTAGTGAGCCTATTACATGTAGAGACAGTTAGGTTGCAACTCAAGATTATGGGATAGTTGTTTATTTTTTTCATAATATATATATATATATAATATATTATATATTATAGTATATATATATATATATCGTAACTTTATTGGTCTAAACATAATTACATGACTTTTCCAAATGCTTGTAATTTGATCACCAAAAGATATAGGAGTAAAGTTGAAATCACACCCAGAAAATGCTTGCTCTGTGAAATTTTATGCTATCTTGTGAAACTATTGATCCTTACCTTTCAAATAACTATACAATGATTATATAAAGATCGTGTTATGCTAAAATGGAAAGGTTGGAGATCTCCACTCAAGAAAAATTGCCTCAAATCAATGCAAGAGAAAGGTACTTGTGCTTATTCTTCTGAAAAGATAACGAAGAAGAATGTCCCGTTGTCTTTTTATTTGAGCCATTCCATCGACCCCTGTAAGATTGCTTTCTAAAATATCATGGTCTTTCATTTTCCCCTCTTATCTTCTTCTTTTTATGATCTACTAGAAGGACACCCAACCATCCTTCTTCTATATCTCACCTTTCTCCAATAGATGTTGGTTTTTTGGTTTATTTAACGAGACTCAGTAAATATCCTACAGCAGGAGCCAAGAGACTGCAGATGCTATCATGCGTGAGATTTAACTAGTAATCATTTGTCTTCAGATACACAATAAGTTGATATGTTCTAACGTTCTGTCAATAAGATAGTGCATCTCATTAGTAAATATGTGGACGTACTTTGGAGTGGAATCATGCAAGGGCAGCTTGTCAACCTGCTCTTGATAAAGAGTAGGGAGAAGGCTTAGTCATGAATCTTGGCGAGCAACTGCTATAGTTTCTGTTTGGAAGAGCTAGAATAGAGACAATGCCGATGTATGTGCGAGACAAATGATGATTTTCCTCGTGCATCACCTTCGTTGATTTCAAGAATTATAATTACTTCTGACTTATTTTATCCTTTTGATTTTCAGTTTTTCTTTTAGATAAACATCAATTTCTTTTTAGAAAAAGTGCATCCATGGAATATCTTCTTGTTTAGTTATCAGAATGTAATTAGGCCTCTGTAATATATTTTATTCCGATATGCACCTGAAGCTAGGTAATTTTGCTATTTGAAGCTTAGGAATGTCCAGGAACCTTGACTAACTTGTATAATACTGTCACGCCCCAAACCTGAGGCATAACAGACACCGCATACCTGCTAAACAAGCAAATATGTAAGGCTAAGGAATCAGACGGAAACTAGCAAAAAGATGATTATCAATTTTTCACTAAATTCAAATAATCCAAAAAATGAGACTAAGAAATTTAATTTCAACTAAAGCCAAACGAAATTCTAACGTCTATAAAATTAAAGTTTACTACGAATCACAAGAGAGATTCGGTCCACAAAGTACCATAAGTAACAAAAGTGGGTACGAAGAAATAATGAAACAAAAGCAAATAACAACGATCATCTACGTAGTCCAAAGATTCACATCCAAAAATACTAGATAGAAAAATAAAGGGATTAAAATCAAAACTAGCTACGTCTAACGTTCACTCGGTCTCAGCCCTGCCTGGCAAATCAATCTCGGTACCTAGGTAAGCAACTATACACCACATTAGTCGGATTAAACATACAATACGAATAAATAAATGAATACAAAAATTAATTCAAGCGACTGGTTTTCAATTTGTAAAATTTTCAGAAAACAAGAATTTGTCAAAACTTAAAATCCAGATCGGATTGAAATTATAATTTTACAAATGCATTTCTATTTCAGCAAATAAACAAAATAAATATTAAGTCTCCGGCACCTAACTATATCATATGATCCGTTGGCGAGATCCAAAGGCACCCGAAGGTGCAAACAGAACAAAGGCACCCGAAGGCGCAAACAAAGCAGAGGCACTGAAGGTGTATGTACAAAATAGAGGCACCCGAAGGCGCAAACAAAACAGAGGCGCGGATAGGCGCAGGCACCCAAAAGCGCAATACAAAGACGAAGCTTGCTTCTATAACAAAATACATGTTGACATGGCCAACATTAGCATAGCAGAATACCAAGAGACATCATACTTCAAAAATCGTGCAGTCACTAATTTACAGAACATATTATCAAGTTTCAAAATTCATTTTGCTAAAAGGACTTGTCAATCATAATTAAAGCTCAATTTACAGAAATATTTAATAATATGTTTAACCCTTAACTTTAAAATCTACAAAATAAGATTTTCATACAATCGAAATATTTTCCTAAATTATCTTACGAAAAACTAACAGGTGTCCGGTCGCTTACCTCAAAAGCGGCTTCTAAGCTAAGCTATCCAGTCGAAAATTGCACGAAAAATCAATCACCGGAACCTAAAATAGAGAAATACGATTCTCTATAAGCTACTTAAAATAAACTTACAAAGATGACATATATACATTTTAGAAAGCAAGCTTATACAAAAATCTAAATTAAGATAGGTTCACATAGATTGACAAAATCGGCTACAAATGTATGCAAAAAGGTCAAGACGGAGCACGAAAGAGATTTAGAATACATTCGACGAAACTCAATTAGCAATCAAAAGGATAATGAGTTTCAAATATTAAAGTTTTCAAAGAAACAAGATAATATGAATGAAGTTTTAAATAATAAACGAAGGATCTAATGCTCGAAACGAGGGTTTTCAATTGTTGAAATATTGATTGACAAATTGGCAATTAGATGGGATCGAAATTAGAAATAAAAAATAAGGTTCGCCCTCTTTTAGGCATTTTATCGAACATGTAAGGAGCATTACAAAAAATATGTAGAATATGGAGAATTTATATATAACTAAATCAGATAGGGATACAAAATAAAATGATAGTTCAAATAACATATATTTAGATCAAAGCAAATCAGATTTTGATAGTTTTAAATTCCAATCATCAAAAGATAAGTATTCAAGAATAATCACATAATCATGAACAAGGAGGTCGGATGATCTCAAGATTTGGTAAAAGAGATAAAAAAGATGAAAAAAAGAACCTCTTCAAAGACGGAGACAACGACGACGAGATACCGTCGACGACGAACCAAAAATGCCGATAGAGATCAAGCAAAAAGGGTTGCGGCAGTTGCGGCCACGGATAACGACGATGACGGTAGGGATCGGATAGCGTCGCACGCGCACGTGAGGAGCGACAGTGGCATACGGGCGAGGTGAAGGAGGAGAGAGAGAGTCGTGCGGGGGAAAAAGAGAGATCGGGTGAGGGTTGGCATAGGAAGATCTAATTAAATTAGGGGCTAATTAGGTAATAATATGCCGCCGAGTCTCTCGAAAATTGAAAATTACGAAAAGGTCCAAACTTAATAAGTAGGGGTCAAAACAAGAGATTTAAAAAGTATGGGGTGTTACAAATACTATGATTTTGTTGTTGCCATCAATTGCAGCATCGAAAGATCTGTTGCTGAGGGCGTTGCCAATCTTGCTCTAAAAGCTGGTCTCACAACTAAGTTCGAGAAAGCAGCCACTGAATGCTGCATGGATCCAACTTCTATTGACATTCTCAATGTGAAGAGCTCGCCAAGAATGGCCACAGCATGCAGCTCTAGTTCGTTATTATCAACATACTCGAAGGTGGCCCCCTCAGTGCCAGTTGCTGAAGGCACTCATTTTCCAGATTCATATCTTGTTACAGATGGTGTGCAGCGCAAACAAAATAGCTCTCTGATGGAAACTGCGTCTGAACTGAAAACAAGGTCCAATGACGTTCCTCTGAAGCTCCTTATCTTTTTGTATTTTTCTTATCTAAGATTCCAAAGCTGCAACTGCTGAAACTCAATTGACAGTTGAAAGTTTGGCCAGGCTGATGATTTGTTCTATACTCTAAACATGTGTCTAGGCTGCCTAATTTTCTGGAATCTTCTGCTGCCCCTGTCCAACAGGAAACTGTTGCTCATGGTCCTCAAAAGAAAAGGTTTGTTACTGTGGGAAAGAGAATGCTAATCTCATCAGATATTTCATGACTTAAACAGATGTTTTGTACTATTCTAGTTGTGAGCTCTTTTGCTTTTATCAGGGATAATACTTTGCACAGATTGGTTTTCGAACAAGGAGGTCTTCCCGATGGAACAGAATTGACTTACCGTAACAAGGGAGAGGTTCCGGGCACAATTACACTTCTTTTAGTGATTGGTTTCTTATTGTGCCACATTCTTAAATCTGTTTCACACTTCCTTTTTCTTTTCTTCCTACAGATTTTGCTCTCAGGTTATAAACAAGGAAATAGCATAGTATGTCACTGCCACAAAGAGGAGGTAAAGTCCCTTATCTGAATATTCTCATGTGTTTGCATGTCTGTGCCAAGACTACTATCTGAATATGTTCTCTTGTGAACAGTTTAGCCCTTCACAGTTTGAAGCTCATGCAGGGATGGGTCGAAGGCGCCAACCGTCAGTGTCACTTCTTACTGCTTATTGTTACTCTTAAATATTAATACTCTGCTTTTTTCTTCTTTTTTCTTTTTCCCTTTTTGGTTGTTTTGGGGGCTAGATGAAGCGTTTTTCATTCCAACAAAAGCTTTGTTACCTTGCAGCTATCAAAACATATATACTTCTGATGGGACGACACTACATGAGTTTTGCGAGATTCTATCCAAAAATACAAAAGTAAGTGTTGGCAGCGAGGATCCATGCCTTAGCTGCAGTGATGGAGGAGAACTGGTTTATTGTGATGGATGCCATCAACATTTTCCTTCAGGTGCATATTTTTGAGATCGGACTTCTACTTCTGATCTGCTGTGTAACCTGTAGCAATTGTCACCAATAGCTTAATCTAGTTTTGACAACAACGTACTGAACTACTGACCTTTGCTGAACTGTTGTGCATTTTGAAATAGGTATCTGAACATATAGATGCTCCTAGTGGTGAACTAATACTCACTTTGACTTGTCTACTGCAATTGTATTGCAGCTGGTATGTGGTTAAAAGATGCTCCTAATGGTCCACACTGTTGCCCTGATTGCTTTGATCAGTCTCAAAGAGCTTTGAGCATTTCCTCTTCAAATGCTGTAAGGCCAACTAACCTTCGGTTAAGGCGCACTATTCATCCTGAAGCGGAAGATGACATTCACTGCACAATCTGCAAGTAGGCTTCTTTAATTTATTCACATAGTTGCTGGTATAGAATTTGTAAAACTTATCCTCCTGTAATGCCTTTGTGTCCATATATCTTATAGGGATGACAAAGCCATTTTACAAACAGAATATGATGGAAGAAGCATCACTTTCTGTAAACAAGTAAGATGGCTTAGCAAGTTTTTCTCCTTGTTCCCTTTTTTGGTGGTGCTTTTTGAGCGATTTTTTTTTTTCTTTTTATTGGAACTTATCATTAATTTTCCCTTCTTTTAATACCTCTTTAGTGTGGAAAAGCATATCATGTTGGTTGTTATGCCCGAAGTCATCCGGGATTGAAATTTAAGGTGATAGTAAACTACTACTTATATTTGTTTTAGTGGATAACATTTGAACATAGCTATAAAATAAAATTTTGAAGATAGCATAAATTCATGTGCATCATTCATTTTTCCTTACAGGAAGCCATCAGCAGCAAATGGTTTTGTTGTAGAGGCTGCAGCGCAGTTTGTGTTGCTTTGGAAAAAATGCCTACTGAAGGAAAGAAGGTTCTTCCTGATTGTTCCTCTAGCATATTGAAGAGGAATTTTGAACAGAGAGGTTTGCAAAATGACACTGTAGCTGCTGTACGCTGGCAACTTTTAAATGGAAAACATACTAAAGATAAGAGCCTGCTTAAAGCAGCCAATAAGCTTTTTCAAGTAAGTATACTGTTTTCCTTTGCCCTTCTCTTGTTGGATAAGTATGGTTTTGTCACGTTTTGGTAAAGCCTGGATTCTGCATGCATAGTTTTTAATGAGGTCTCTAAGCTTTAAATGTTTAGTTATATATTTTGCAACTTCACCCTCAATCTCATCAAGATGGCCTATTAAATAGCATTTTCATCAAGAATTCACAATTTTCTTTGCCGTATGTTTGCAGGGTGCATTTGAACCTATATATGTAGGATCAAACGAGTTGATAAAGCAGATGGTTTATGCGTAAACTCTTGATTCTTTTCCTTCCTTCGTAGTGATTTTAATAGTACTATTTTAGCTGCATCTCTCCTCACATTTTTCCTGTCATGGATCAGATGAATTTAAACTTTTATTTTTTTTTTTGCAGTAAAGAGGCGGGAGAGGCAGGGTTAATATTCCACTCAACTTGTTGTGCAGTACTAATAGAAAAGTAATGAACCGTCGCAATAATTGCATCTATCTTATGATTTTGATATAGTTGTACACATCATAATATTGGCCTTTTCAATGGTTCAAAAAAACTATGTGTAGGGAAGGGCATTGGTCATAATCTTTTCTCCATTATTATTGGCCCAAACAAATTATGAGAGAAACTTGTGATTTAGCTGTAATTATGTGTGAGTATCCTCACGGCTTATTTGTGGTCAATGCAGGTCAGTCATCATGTCAGCAGCAATTCTGAGGGTGCATGGACGAGGTACTGCAGAGCTTCCTCTGGTTGTTACACGTAAAGAATGTCAGGGAAAGGTACGGAAGCATTTTAGATTCCTTTGATTTTGTCAAATCTTCATTCCTGAACTTTCACTTGGACACATATAATCCCTAAACTCCCTCACATAATGCAATTCATTTCTAGCTGTCAAGCAGAGAAAAAAAAAAAAATCTTACAGAATGAGCATTTTACCTCATCTACAAAATAAATACACTTCAAAGTTTAAATAGTTTCTCTATATGAAATAGTCATGTCGAGTGGCAGATTTTTTGACAACCAAGGATGGGATTCCAACATAGGAGAAATTTTGCATGTGAAAATGTTTGAGATTGCAGGCACTGAGTTGCAGTATCAGGATGGTACAGTGACTATTGATGCATTTAGAAATATTCCATTTTCATCCTATTACATGTTAAGAGTATGAGAACTGCAAAACAGTTCAACTATGTTTGCCGGAATTCTACGTTTACTTTGGTGCCTTAATGGATTGAATGTCAAATTTAAGGATACTTTTTTGAATATAATATAAACTAGAAGAGTCCAAAACATTGTTAGATTGTGTGGATCTTTTAATAAAACAAAACAAAGTTTCTCAGAGCTTTCTTGACCAGGAGGGGTACTTTCGTCTTGCATGAATTAACATAACTTCTTATTCAACATTCATATTTAGGAAATGCTTTGCTTACGAACATATCTTACGATATTTTATAAGCTCTACAACTTAATGAGTTATTTCAATCGTAAAATGTTGCAAAATTTGTTTCCAAGTATAACATTTTTCGTTATTTTTAAAGTACTACAATGTCTACAAGCAAACACTCGATTTTTCTCCTTGCCCCATGAAATTGGAGAAACTTTGTACTGATTCGTAGTAGCTGTCAATTTTTTTAAAATTTTTTTGATACGCAAGCCCTTTATAATGTCGAGAAGCTATATAGGAAGTTTATACATGCATCAGACTATATTTGAACCTTGCCAAAAAAAATTACTCACATTTAACCTCATTTTTCTTTTCCCCCTTTTGCAGGGATATTTTCAGACTCTTCTTTCGGTAATTGAAAGATTCCTAAGTGACTTGCAAGTGAAACTTCTCATAACTTCTGTTGATGAGCACACACAATCCATGTGGATTAATAAGTTTGGCTTTGTAAAAGTGACACATGAGGAGGTAGGAATCCAGCAGATACTTCTCTTTGTTTTGGATTGCAGAACCTGGTTCTCTTTAGTATTCTACTTTGGCATTTCCATTTGATTGCTGTTGATAAGACTTTCTGTTTAAACAGCTGAGGATGTTTAGGGAGCACCCCCTTCTGAATTTCAAGGAGACAACCGTCCTGAAGAAGGCAATTCCTAATTCCTCTGCAGCAAGAAGCTGAGATGCTATTGTTTTAGCTTTTCATTACTACTGAACATTGAACTAGATGAATGTTTTGCGGATGCAAAGATGCATCTGCTTGGTCTATTGGAGAACACGACGCGACAACATTTTGCCTCAGTTCATTTCGTCACAATTCAAACAAGTGCATGCCTATACGATAGTTTTACGCATGGTTGAGGTGACTGAGATTTGATGAGAGTACTGTTGACTACTGCAAATTAGCATAGTGGCTTAGTCTTAGTATACTTACCTAAAGACGGGATTTACAAATTGCAAGAGATTATGTTTGAGGGAACAAAAAGAAAGACTGTATTGTGCATTTGCGAATTGTGATCGGACCTATAGATTTGGTGCTTGTTTAGCCTCCTTGGTGCTTATACAGAAATATTTCTTTTGATGCTTATTTGGCCCTTCTGGAGCTGATGTAGAAATAAAATGTGTTCATATGTTTTCTTTTTGAGATAATTGTCAATATACCTCTCAAAATTTCAGAAATATCTTTAGTAGAATTTGTGTAAAATTATTATATCTTTAATATCATCTAAATCAATAAAATTTATATTAATAAGCAATTACACTTTTAGTTTTAAACCAAAAAAAACTTATATTCCCCAGGAGACTAGGAGAGGGTGTATGATTTACACTTTCATCCGAGAGTTTAAAATTTTAAAAGTTTCTAGTGAAAAAAAAAAAATTACAGTACAGTATTTCAATATGAATCCTGGATCAAAATAGTGTAGATTTACTCATCTTGTTTCACTCCGCCGTTGAACTGGTTCGTTTCCCCGGTACACACTCCGCCGCCGCTACAAGAATCAAAGAGAAAAAGGAGGAGAAGCGAACGAGAAGGGTGAAGAGACGAGCTACATCTTTCTCCTTCGATCCTTGCTTCGATGGCTCTGCTTCTTAATCACCCTCCTCTCTCCGCTCGAGGAGTTCTCGAGCTACGTAGGGCGGAGGTTGGTGAAAGCATTGTACTGTACCCTAATTTGATTCTCTTCGTCTCCAGCATCATCATCATCATCGCGATCTTCCTCTTTGTTGTGCTTTGATTCGCCCTAACTGGTGTTCAATTCCTTGTTTTAGAGATGGGATTCTCGCCTACATTCTCGGCGCCGAAGCAGGGTCTCTGCCGCGATGAGCTCTGAAACGGAGACGGCCTACGCTTACATCTCCGCGGCTCCAATCCTTCTCCCTGAGGGACCGTGGAAGCAGGTAAGCTACTTTCTCCATTAAAAATGTCTTTTTTTGATGCCTTAGCTCGAGATTCGAGAAATATAGGTTAGTTGATGGTTAATTTGGTTCCCGTAGATTGATTACTAGTGGCTGTGCCATCGAATGTTACACAAATGTTCTACTTTTTAGTACAGGAGTGGTTACTCAAAGTTTATTGTTCTCTCGTGTCAGACGGAGGCGTGAATTGATGCTAGATTATTGTTCTGCAGTAAAGCGCAGCAGTAGATAGTTACTTTTTTTGAACTTCAAATTTAGGGCTCATACAGATAATTTTGCCTTTCGAGGCATATATTTTCACGAAAAGGCTCTCAATGCGTAGTGCAAATAAGTCAGTAATTTGGTTAGTGTTGAACTGATGTCCATGACTTTCATTGCTCTATTAGTACTGTGCATTTTAGATCCCATGCTTTATTTCTAGCTTTTTCTATTGCTGGTTATATTTGTTGTAGATACCAGGTGGTGTTACGGCCGCAAAAGGATTTAAAGCTGCCGGAATATATGGTGGTCTGCGGGCAGTGGGAGAGAAACCTGATCTGGCTCTAGTGACTTGCGACACTGATGCAATTTCTGCAGGCAAGGACCTCAAATTGGAAAAGAAAAAAAAAAGAAAGAGAGAGGGAGTAATGCGAATGTTCTCCCTGATATTGTGGCTTTTAGACCCTGAACTTTCCTGTCCACACATTATTGAGTTTGCTTTCTTACATTCTACTATTCCATCCCCTTCGTTGAAAAAAGAAAAATGATGTCCATTGACATTTGCTGTAAAATGAGATTTTTAACCTTGTTTCAAACAATTAAACAAGAACATCTTTTTATAGAAGGATCTGTTAAACGGGTTGTATTACATAGAAAAAAAGAAGAAAAGTAAAAGATTGTTTTTTTGATGGTGAGGGATGGTGTTGCAAGTTGCAACATTTTTGAAAGTTTGATCTAATCACAATCCCTATAGAAAGGGACTATACATACATTTTGCTCGAAAGTGTATTTATTATTAAGATGTTCATGAGTATGAGATAAAAACCAAAATTTCCTATTTATGCGTATGTTTTCTTCTTACTTGATAGATTAATATCTAGATTCTAAAACATTGTTGTCTACATCAGTCTCTTGTAAATTATACTGCATTATCTTTGTTATGTGGTGAAAAATCTTGATTATGGAAGATTATTTTATTTTCAGGTGCTTTTACTACAAATATTGTTGCTGCTGCTCCAGTTCAGTACTGCAAAAATGTGCTTGGATTATCAACTACGGTAGGTAGTTCTACCTGTATAGTTAAATTGATGTTGCATTTATTAGTTTGCATTCATTAGAATAACTCTGTTAATATGCGAGTTTGTAATTTTTTCAGGCTCGTGCGGTACTAGTTAATGCTGGTCAAGCAAATGCTGCTACAGTAAGTGCGCGTGACACCTTCTAAGATTCCAAGAGCAGATCTAATATAAGTGCAAGACGATAAATATGATTGTAATGTTGAGAGAGAATTAGTTGTTGTGGCTAAAGCATTGTTGTATTGCAGGGTGATGCTGGTTACCAGGATGCAGTAGAAAGTGCAAATGCAGTTGCCCAGGTTCTAGTTTGTAAACTCTCTCTCTCTCTCTGTGTGTGCGCGTGCGCGTGCAAACATTTTGGTTGATCATGGCAATATGTTTCGTTGTTATTCTCACAGCTTCTCAAGGTGAATCCAAATGCTGTATTGATTGAATCAACTGGTGTTATTGGACAAAGAATAAAAAAGGTACAAAAACATTCTCTAGTATCTTTTGTGAAGCTGAAGATTATATGTCAATCTAAAAACAAATTATTTATCACCATTTCCTATATAATGCAAATATTTTACTTTTTCTCTCGCTGAAATCTGCTTTTTTAAAATAGCTTGTTTACGTTTATATTTGGTAAAATCTATATAGGAGGCTCTTCTTAATTCGCTTCCAAGACTTGTTGGTTCGCTATCATCAAACGTTCAGAGGTATAGTTTTATCATTATGTTATCTTCATTAGATGCTATAGAATGCAATTTGAACCGTCTTAAATTTTATAAATTGGTTGTGCATATGCTGCACTTTCTTATCAACTGCTGTACAGTTGTCCCTATATGGGTCAGTATCATTTTGCAAGTTACACAACTTACTCTATCAAATATAAGCAATGGTCTTGGAAATATTATGAAATGTGGCTAATATGCGAACTTTGGAAAACAATATGAGATGCAGACAGGAAATAGCTAAGATCATCATATATACTGCGGTGAAAATCGTGACAATAAATGCTAGACATTATTTGTGTGAAGTTGTTGAGCCTTCCGTTTGTTCAATGAATCCCACTTGTTTGTTCCAACTATTCACGTTATTTGCAGTAACTAGCTTCCTGGAGTATGTACATTCGTATTCAGGTAAATGAACGCCCCCGAATTATAGTGGTATTAAAGCTGTTTTCTAATCAGAAAAGTCTCCTCGCTAACTACATTATAGTCTTCCATAAAATTTGAAAATGTGTACCTGTTAGGTTTAATTTAAAATCCCTGAACACCTTAATCAGATATAAAATTGCTTAATTATACAACTTGACCCTTTTAGATCTGAAAAAGGAATTATATATAACCAAACTCGAGAATTATGGTCCAGTGAAGGATGAGTTCTCTTGACTCTCATGCACCATTCGTGAATTTTTATTTTTCAGAAATCCGAATCTCCTCGTATGTGAAATATTTTAGCTCATATTCTCATCTTTGGATTTGCAGTGCAGATTCTGCAGCTGTGGCCATTACTACCACCGACCTTGTTAGCAAGAGTGTTGCTGTTGAGACTCAGGTCTGATTTATAAGTTCTTTTCATCACTAAATATGAGATCATTAGTACTGAAGTTCTATTGATTCATACTTCAATTCAACTTGATTTTCTTTCTAATTACTGTATTCTTTGGTTGGAAAAAGGTAGGTGGTGTTTCTGTTAGAATAGGGGGAATGGCAAAAGGTTCTGGAATGATTCATCCAAATATGGCAACCCTCCTAGGAGTATGCTCCACACACNCCCCCCCCTCTCTCTGCATGTGTGTAATGTTTATTCATTTTTTTAGTTAGCTAATGTTTACTGGCTAATCTTTAGGTTGTAACAACTGATGCCCTGGTTACTAGCAAAATCTGGAGAGAAATGGTTCGGACATCAGTGAACAGAAGTTTCAACCAGATTACAGTACGTAATGATGTTCTCTAGAACTGTTATTAGGCTTAATGCACTGCCTTCCAAGTCCCATCATTCAGGATTTTTTTTTTGCTGTAGCATTAAGAAAATAATTATTTTATATCAAGTATTATATCCATACTATGTTGGTTCTCATAGCACTATGTCGCCTGGAGGAAAAATAAAATGTGTTTCCCTCCATATATATACAACTTCATATGTTGCCTTGCCTCCCAACATTGACAATGTCATTAATGCCCTTGTAGATATATCAAAATACTAAAAATGAGCTTAAAAATATCATGAGCACCCCCTGGAAATGCAGATGTACTTTTGTGAACGCCCAAGGAATTGGTCAGTTTTGAGTATTTATGTACCTTTACAAATTACAAGTGGTATCCATGATGGCCCGTTTTTGAGGCATGTTCATGAACAATTTGGTGTTTTTGAGGTTAATGTTGGAAATTAGCCCAACAAAGGACAGATGTTGTGTAAATAAATTGAGAGTAGATTCTTTTATCAAGACAATGAAAAAACCTGGATTAGGATGCTACATGTGCATTTCCTTGAATTTAGTAGTAGAGATTCTTATCTGCTGATGGTTGGTGGGGGGCATCTTGCAAGGTAATTGTGATAGAGAGGGATCGTATAACATGCTGCATTTGGGATATCAAGCACTATGTTGGTTTACAATTAATCACACTCCATGAGTAAGTCTTAACAGAGACCTTACTTACCTTGCTGATCTCATTCTTAAAGGTAGATGGAGATACAAGTACCAATGATTGTGTCATTGCCTTGGCTAGTGGAATATCTGGATCGTCCGGTATATCTGATCTTCACAGCAATGAAGCTCTTCAGCTTCAAGCTTGCTTGGATGTAGTAAGTTTCATTAATTGTTGCTATTGCTATATAATAAAAAGCTCTTATTGTGTCACACGAATGACAGTAATGTAGCATAGCAGGCTCACTTTGCATGTTGAAAGCTGAATTTGTTAGGCTAAAGTTAAAAATCAGTTGCAGTTACGCACCAAACATCATGAAGAAATATTGAACTTTTATTTCTTCTCCAGGTAATGCAAGGTCTTGCAAAGTCCATAGCATGGGATGGTGAAGGTGCAACGTGCTTGATAGAGGTTCGGTAGTGTAATTCGTTTCGCGCGGTTTATAATTTTGTATGATTTCTATTAGGTAGACTTCTGAAGTCTATTACATGCAACGGGTGTCTAATTCTCTTTTATTGCAACATTTTAGCATTTTATATATTAGTAATATAAAGCATAGAAAAGTGGTTTTCATAAATGGCCAGTATTTTGGTTATGTAGGTTACTGTCACTGGCACTGGTAACGAGGCTGACGCAGCTAAAATTGCTCGTACAGTAGCATCTTCTTCGCTTGTGAAAGTATGGTATCTTGTAATCTTACTAAATCTGATTCATGATTCTAGAATGGAGAAAACTGGTGATGACAATGTTCAATAAATATATCAGGCTGCTATATATGGTAGAGACCCGAACTGGGGACGTATCGCTTGCGCTGCTGGATATGCTGGAATTCATTTTGATGCGAAGAAGCTCGACATATCACTTGGAAGCATCCAACTTATGAAAAACGGCCAACCACTTGCCTTTGACAGGTCATAAAGAAGTCCAAATTTTATTTTTTCAAACTAATGTTTGTTTTTCCCCCTTCTTTTCATGATGATAATACTCGTCAGCAACTCAATGCATGACAACATTAAAAGCACAACTATCTTTTCCATACTATATTAAAAGGGGAAAAAAAACTTCCCGACTGCTTTTGTTTCAGATTATGTTTCTCACATTACTGAGAATAGCCTTGCACTTTGTTTATTTATATTTATTTAATTCTCTTTTAATCGTTTCTCCCAGGTCTGCAGCAAGTAGCTATCTCAGAATGGCTGGAGAGGCGCATGGAACTGTTGAAATCCATATATCAGTTGGTGAGTCCTCTTGCAGCTGTTGAACTGCAAAAACACTTAGCAGATTTCTATTGCTTCAGCTGTTGGTCCGCTCTTTCTGTTGAACCTAATTTTAAGAAAATAGACCTGGCGTAATCAAATACAATATTACTCGAAACTCGAAAGAAATAAGACTATTGATATAAAAGGGATTATAATTTGAAGTTGCCACAACGACTTCCATTTTTTAGGATTTAATTAATCCCAAACTCTAAGATTATAGCCCTTAAACTGGTCTATTCACTCAGGAATCAGATGACTCTGGACCAGTTGTGATGGTCAAACGGTCCGGTTTAGAATGTTTACTGGAATAAAGCTAATTAAAGGCTAAGAACTGATCTCAGTGCCATGTTTCTTCTTCTGCTTATCAAATTGCTTGTGCATTTCTTACTTTTCCCATTTAATTCGCTGGTGCTTAACCTGACTTCAATATTTGGCATAACAGGAGATGGGCCAGGAAATGGACAGGCGTGGGGCTGCGATCTAAGTTATGATTATGTGAAAATAAATGCAGAATACACGACGTGAGGTGAGGTTCATGATCGGTGAATATCTCTTTTCTTTGTGTTAAAAAGGGTGGAGAGTGCGGCGGAAGATATCTCACCAGCATCTTGCAGTGTAGCGGGGAAGTGTTCGAATTCCAACTAATTTATATAGTTTGCCTTAATAATCTATAATGTCTAGTAGTAGGCAAACCCGCACAAATCTGAAATCCTTGGAAAGAGGTGGAATGGATCGATAAATGAAACTATCAATTCTGTTGGCATTGCTAGCTTTCCATAATTTTCTTTTATTGCTTTGGGCTTTAGCATATTTCATTGCAATACTAAGCACTTGAACAACTGGGGTGTTATTGTAAGCACATTAATCTTGTACCAACTTTTGTGTGCAACAATTACTTTTATTAATTCCCGCTTCTCTTTATCTTGGTTACCTTGCTGGCGATTTTGTATTCTAATGAGATAATATAAATAACTCTACCAGTTCATTATAAAGCATTTCGTCATTGTTTTGTTTTAAAATTCTTAATATGCTTACGAGTATTGGAGATATATTTAAGAACACATATACGTGGAAAGAGATACACAAGCTAAAAATCCAAAATATTTACATCTATTCAAAGTACGAGATGATGAAACTTTAATATTCCTCATACCTAAACATACAAATATATTTAGAGATGTACGCAATAATCTGTCTAAAACACAAGGACTAGATAAAAAAGAAAAAAAAAATCAAATGTTGAATTTAAAAGAAAAAAAATCTGACAAAAAGTCTAGAAACTATAATAGTGCAATTTACAGTTAGTCATCGCTAGGGATGTCAATGGGTATGGATACCCGAAATATTATCCGAATCTGAACGAGGCGAGTTTATCTGAGTTAAACGGGTATGGATTCGGTTATAGGTATAGAAAATAAAAACCAGACAGATATGGATAGGGGTATGAATTTTGTATTTATCCGACCCGAACCCAAATAAATTATATATATACATAAATTTATTTTTATTTATTTATATAATATATAAAATATTTAATAATTTTTATCATTTAGATCTTCATTCAACGGTATGGATTTTTAAAACCCGCCGGATTCGGGTTTCGGGTTTTTGGTCGGATACGGATATGAATATGAGTTTTTAAAACTTGCCGGATTCGGGTCCGGATACGAGTTTTAATTTGGTTTTTGAGTTCGGGTTCTTAAAAATCCGACTCAAATCCGACCCGTTGACATCTCTAGTCATCGGCCCAAATATATAATTAAACTCTTGGCAATTATATATAATTAAACTATTGGTGCATTGATTTGTATTTTTTTTTAATATATATATACAGATTAATCGATGAATATCTAGCATTCCTCGATTAATAACAAGCCACGTCAGCCGGCCGGGCCGAATAGGTAGGGCTTCTCTCATTCCCGCCCAGATACTTTTACGCAAGCCCAGCGCATCGCGCCTAAGTACTCCTTCCTCATTGGTCCATCCTCCTGTCCCACGGATCGCGCCTCCCAACTAATCCTCAGCCGTCAATCAACTACTATAACCAACGGTACAAATCACTCCACCCACGGATCACAAACCTCCACCGTCGCCCGCTCCGAACCGTCGATAAAACCCATTTCGCCCCCACCCCTTCCCTCCCACTCCAAAATCCCACCCCCTCCTAACACCCCCCCGCATCGAGGGATCGAGCGAGCGAGCGAGAGAGATCGAGGGATCGAAAGAGGAGGAGGAGGAGGGATCGTAGTATTGTGGGTTAAGAGGGAGAAGAAGAGGCGACAATGGAGGGGGGCGGCGGCGGCGGCGGGAAGGTGAAGAAGGGCGGTCGGAGGGGCGGCGGAGGAGGGCCGAGGAAGAAGGCGGTGTCGCGGTCGGTGAAGGCGGGGCTGCAGTTCCCCGTGGGTCGCATCGGCCGCTACCTCAAGAAGGGCCGCTACGCCCAGCGCGTCGGCACCGGCGCCCCCGTCTACCTCGCCGCCGTCCTCGAATACCTCGCCGCCGAGGTACTAGTTTACCTTTCCCCTTCCCCCTTCCCCCTTCCCACAACAACAACAACAACAACAACAACAACAGCAACAGCAGCAACAACAACAACAACAGCTCTTCTCTTCTCGATCATCTAACTAGTTTTGATTATTATCATAGGTTTTGGAGTTGGCCGGGAATGCGGCGCGGGACAACAAGAAGAACCGGATCATACCGCGGCACGTGCTGCTGGCGATCCGGAACGACGAGGAGCTGGGGAAGCTGCTGGCCGGGGTGACGATCGCGCACGGAGGCGTGCTTCCCAACATCAACCCCGTGCTGCTCCCCAAGAAGACCGACAAGGCCGCCAAGGAGCCCAAGTCCCCGTCCAAGCCCGCTTCTACCAAGTCTCCCAAGAAGCCTTAATCCCCAAACTCTTTAATAAGAGTTTGGATTTTTTGCTTGCTTGCGTGTGTAGCACGTGGTTTAGTTTGTGGGATCTTTTGGTGGAGGAGTTACATGGTGTAAAAGTTTTTTCTTCTATCTTATGAAAATTACTACTGCTTTCATTATTTGGTGGGATCTTTTGTTCGAGTTCTGTGGATTGTTTCCGTGTGTTTGCTGCTTCGCCTGCTTTCATTATTTCATGTTTAAAAATGGGACTGTGTTCGAGCATGGTTTGAATTTTGCGGAGTGGCGGGCTTCTTTTTTCCTTTTCAAAATAATTATATATTAGGTGGGGTACACAAATAGTAAATTCGAGAGGGTTTTAAAATAGAGGGCGGGTTATGCTGAGATAGATTGTTGAAGTGACGTAGAAGGTTGGATGATTTAAGAACTTATATTTACTTTTCGAGCTTATTATTATTATTATTACTATTTGTGGTAAAAGCTTGTAGATATTTTATTATTAATGAATTATTATTATTATTATTATTACTACTATTTGTTGTAAAAGCTTGTAGACTTTTTTTTATTAATGAATAGAGTTTGAATACATTATATCATTTTAAGACAATAAATTAAGTACTATTGTATGCAAAGGAAAAAGAAAGGTAAAATATTAGAACTCCGAAACTAATGTAAGATGCACAGAATGGTTCTCTAAACCTAATTAAAAAGAAAAGGGTAATGAGATATATGATTGGTCTTCAAGCTCATCGGTTTTACAACTTATACAAAAAGTATATATATATATATATATATATATATATATATAGTAGGGCTAGAATACTTTTAAAAGTATCATCCAAGTGATACTTGTGTGTTTTTAGTCCTTGGATGGAGAGATGTGAGGTTGAGATGATGGGGATAGGTGGTGGTAGGTGGAATAGTGTTTGATCCAAGGGCTATTTGTAATCAAAAAGTAAATTCAATGACTAAAAATGTGATAGCAACATAGAAATGATACTTGTAAAAATATCCTAGATCAACTCTATGTATATATATATATATATATATATAAACAAAAATCCCGACCCTTCCACTTACGTGGAACATTATTAGGATGTATGAGTCAGGAGAGCTTCCAAGTTCAACCTACTTTTTTTTTTTTTTTTAAGAAAAAAATAGCATATTATTGTTTTATTCATTTAGAAGATGAACTTAGCTACAAATTGAGACAATTTGGACCTCACGATTAAACAAAAAAAAACCTAGAAGCAAAAGCGGTCCCAAAAATTTCTCATAAAACGGGTTTCTATCAAAATTGTACTCAGCGCGTTTTTAGATTTTTTAAATACTCTTCTATTGCGTTCCAACCAAATAGCCCACCACACAGCGGCGATGGTCGTCAGCTAAAAATCATGGTTGTGTAAAAAAAGATATAAGCAAAGAATAACTAATATATATTTGCATGGTTGTGGAGAAGCAGATAGACACCACATCATGGAGAAAAAACTCTGAAGTACACATTTCTCTCTCTCTCTCTCTCTCTCTCTCTCTCTCTATATATATATATACATATATAATAATAATATATATAGGTACCGTTTGGTTCAGGTATAAGCAAGAACTAGCTATTACAGGGATATGTACAAGTATGGGGATAAGAAAAATAGCGTTTGGATGAAAATTGGGTTGTTTCCAGAGATAAGAAAAATATTAGGAAGTTTTATATAAAAAATGGAGATGTTGGTGGGGATAACCGAAAACTACTATTCTCGGCTAAAAAATTAATGTTTGGGTATAAAGGAGGGGATAAGGGCCTATTCCTATCCCTATTCCCTAACCAAACGGTGGGATAAAGGATAAGCGGACTCATAACAAAACATTTTGAGGCCTCGGGTAAAACAGAGTTAGTTCACCTCTTTTTTAAAGTGGTAGCCCATAAGCTAAAAAATTCTGCTCGTGAGATCGTAGGCCTGTGGCTTTATTTGGCTGAAACTTTTTGAGTACATCAAAACTTATAATAATCTAAATATTACTACAAATTTTACATTTGCTACCGTTCCTAACAGTAATATCCGGGTAAAAAGTAAATTCCAACAAAATGCTGCAAAGTTTAATTCTAGAGAGAGGCCAACACTATACAGTGCCACTGCCTTGTAGCTCCTGATATCGACGGTAAACTCACTTGCTGGAGACGAGCATTTTTGGGTTAGTCCCCCAAATTCAATTGCAGTACTGGAGCCTTGTTAAAACATTTTGTTTTGAAAACAGACTACATTGTACAGGAAAATGGAACGTAAGTACTGCCTTGTTAACGCATTTTGTTTTGAAAACACACTTCTTCATATTACAGGAAAATGGAACACGCATAACATCATCCATATCAGGCTTAAGATTCAAAAACCTCTCTTTAAACACTAATTTACACAATATTTTGTTCTGCAAAACCACAACCACACCAAAGTATTATTCATTTTGAAAGTATTTGGTCCTCGAGAGACCGAGACCGCAAGACGTCGCATTTCATAAAGGTTCCTTTTTGCTGAACAGTAACATCAACTGACAGCAAACTGTATATAATTTAGTCACCAGACGAGGGACAAATGTGCTTTCACTATGATAAGAACAAGCATTTATCCCCCAAATAAACAGCAGCATTTGAAGCACACCCTGAAGTTTAGAGCTATGTTGTGCAGATCCCACAATATTTGATAAATTAGTCTTTTACCAGATATTTGAACAAAATAATCAAAATTCACATGAGGATTACACTACAGCTACTGCAGTTTTCAAGTGAAGCAGAAGCAACCTTCAGTGCCAGATGCAAGCATACAGAGAAAAATGAACTAAAAGACATGACATAGCAACAATAACAATAATTTGCTAAATATGATATACTTCATCCATAGTAAGCCGTTCAAATTAATTTGTTTAATATAAGAATGGAACTTAAAGCATAAAACATTTTAATTGCCCATCTGAATGATAGGAAAAAGGGTTGTGTAAAAGAGATAAGCTGATAAATGGAAAATAACCTCATTAGCCTAAGATCATGAATTATTACAGCATATTCTTTATCCGCTCATCTCTTTTCAGTGACATAAACCCTACACTTAAAACCAATACCTCATTCCCATTCTATTTTTCTATTCTCTGCGAAACCATCTAATGCCAGCTTTCAAGAATAAAAAAAAAAAAATTACATTACTTAGTCAAGGATGAAGACCCTTCTTCCAAGGCGAGATGGGAAAAAAAATAAAAATTGTGATCGTTAGGACTCTTATTTCACCAGGATGTACCACTAAGTTTAGAGATCTTTCAGAAAATCCTATCCCAAATTCAGTTAGGATGACTGGAAATCACAAATTTTACAAATACCGGTGAAACAGAACATTTGGCCTTCCCAAGCACCAAAAGCATAGAAATTAACTTATTCATAATCCAATAGTATAGGATGCAAACATTTTACTCTTCTGCTCATACCTTATTCTTTCAACTTCCACCTGATATTTCCATCCCTAGATTTGCGACCCAAGTTTATTTTACAATCAAGGTCTTGGCCTGCCTTTGCTTTGCCATTAATTTCTTACCTTAGTTGCTTATGTTGTTATTAGTTCTCGAACAATAATAATAGCTACATCTAGTGATAAAAGCTTTTTGAAACTAGAGTATCAAGTGGTTTTAATGCTAATCATAAAAGCCCAATATAAGGTAAACTAGTGATTCACTAAGAAATCTGCGATGTCATTCTCAGAACTGCAATAGACCACTTTCTAGGCCCAAATCTGTCATCTTACAAGAAGAAATAAGGAATACATTGGTTCTATGCAATACATATGTACACATATAGATAAACGCAATATATAGAATCATCATGTATTCAGAAGATAGCTACAAGCTTTTCAAGGATAAACACAAAAAAATATGAGAATACGAATCAACCACTATCAATCAGGCCTTATCCAATAGTATGAGCATAGTTGTCCACCATGCGAAGATGCCAGTTTAATCAGTCTCTCAGAATAAGTTCAAGATGCGTACCCTTCCATCCACGGCCATTATTAATGCCCAATCTTCAGATGCATGATTCACCAAATCAAACACTTTGGGTCTCTGTATTCTACTGCCTCTTATTACTCCAGCTAAATAAACCAAAATACTTAAGATTAAAAAAGAAAACAGCAATTAATCAAAACACTGGCAAGCAAACTGAACCAGCAAAGTAGCACTATTTAGTAGTTGAACAAGGAAAAAGAATAGTTTGAATTTGATCGCATGCAAAGCAACTAAAAGGATGGGGACACAAAGTAAAAACTAATTACCATCTTTTAATGGTTCCAAAGAGTATAATGGCCTCCCTAGAATTCCACAGCTGTTAAACATGACAACCTTTCAAAACCAATAAGAATTAGGAGCAGAACAAATCTCTGATATCTTTGAGGACGAATTAAATAAAAACAAAACAAGTAGCACAAAAGGAAACTAGAGGAAAAAAAAATTCAAAGGCCTCGCAAATCAAAACGAGCATCCAAACAGCTACAAAAGTAAATAAACTTACTGCTCCAAATATCATTGATCTAAAGTCCCTCTGCATCAACCTTGGAGAAATAGAAGCCATTAAACTACCTAAACTACCACACCTTAACCTAATTACCGATCCCATTGGATTATATATGCAACAATTATACAACAGAAATTGATGCCAGAGCCATTCAATACACAAACTCGATTAGAACCACAAGATATGTGCAAAGAAAATCAGAATAGAATACTCAAGCAGTACATTAGATCAGTATCGAGCAAAACAACCAAAGAAATAGGGTATCATAATCGCAGAGTAAGACAACTGATTGCTCACGGCCAATTTACACAAGCTATGATCGATCTCCTCAATTATTCAACTAAGTTAACAAGCGCTGTAAAATCTAACAACCTAACCCTAACAGAACCCTCGAGAACCGACTAAAACACCAAATCAGAGCAAGAGGATCACCGCAATCGGATCCCTAGGAGCTGGTGAACTTGGTGACGGCCTTGGTGCCCTCGGAGACGGCGTGCTTGGCGAGCTCGCCGGGGAGGACGAGGCGGACCGAGGTCTGGATCTCGCGGGAGGTGATGGTGGGCTTCTTGTTGTAGCGGGCGAGGCGGGAGGCCTCCTGAGCGAGCTTCTCGAAGATGTCGTTGATGAAGGAGTTCATGATGCTCATGGCCTTGCTGGAGATGCCGATGTCGGGGTGGACCTGCTTGAGCACCTTGAAGATGTAGATCTTGTACGTCTCGCTCCCCTTCTTCGCCTTCTTCTTCTTCTTCTTGTCGCCGGAACCCGCACCCGCGCCTCCCCCCTCCTTCGACGGGAGCCGCTTCCCCGCCTTCGGCTTCTTCTCCGCCGCGGGGGCCTTCTCCGCCGCACCGGAACCCTTCTTCTCCTTCTCCTCCTCCGCCTTGTCGGAGGCCGCGGGCTTCTTCTCCGCGGGCTTCTTCTCGCCCTTGGGCGCCATGGGAGACGAGGGATCGAGGTGAGAGAAAGGGATTTCGGAGACTAGGGAATGTTAGGGCACGCGCGAGAGAGACGGAGAGGACGATGGAAGTGGGAAATGATAATTTGATGGTGAGGGGAGGGACGGGGTCGGGAGCGCTTATAAAGAGGAAGGGAAGGTGTTGCGATTGGAGAATGTTATCTGCTGCGGATCGATGAGGTGGGAGATTTGGGACCGTTCGATTTCACGGGACGGTGGGGATGTACGGTTGGAAAGGTCAAAGAGTGAATGCGTGGAATAGGGGAGCTGTGTTGGCTCGGTTTCAATTTAAGTCTCGCGGGCGCTCCACCGCCTTCTTATTATTATTATTATTATTATTATTATTATTATCATTATTTAGAGATAAATAATATGTTATCTATTAGTTTATTTTATTTAAAAATAAATTTAATTAAAAATATAAATTAATTAATATTTACATTTAAAATTTCTTTGTTTAGACTCGGGGTGCACTGCTTTAGCCGAGTCGAACATTTCGTGTTGAGCAAGTACTCGGACTCGGACATGGACCCGATTTGTACATATAAGTTTTTTCTGGGCCGGGAAGGTGATGGGTCGATGAGTTTGCAAGCGCTCTTTGGTCACTCAAATCGTCCACGAAACCTGGGCCGGGCTCTTGCAATGGGCTTAGTACTATGCAGGCTTCGGCCCAATTTTTGATATCAGGCCCGGTTTTTTTACATATTTGTGGGTAAAAAAGAAAAAAAAAAATCAAAGAAAGAAAACGAATGCGAAATACTCCAAGTACAGGCATCAGATCATAGGTGAGAAAATCGAGCTGCAAGACAACCTTGCATGTTCTAAATTTTCCTTCTGCTGATGCCAAATGACAGTGAAACCAATTTGCGCTCCGACTCCGACGCATTATTATTTTACTTTTGTTGTATCAAAAATATTATTTTGTTCTCAACATCCCCTCAATTATGCGCGCATGAATTTTGAATACAATGGATGAACACCTTTTTAACTTTTATGATAGTAATGTTAGCTGGTTCTAATGAGTAAGAACGAAATAGCTCATACTTTGATACCATGTGAAATTGTATAACATCAGAAAGCTCAGGCTAGGAAGCGAATGTGTTATGCATTATATATGTCTCAACTAAGCTGAGAACATTTTCTCTTGCATCTCTTCTTTTAGAGAGGAGAAATATCTATCTACATGGCGCGGGTCTCATCTTTGATCCTGTGCAGAAATAGTTATCAGGTATTTAACAAACAAAAAATCTAGAGCTTTCCTATCTGTGAGTTTCACTTTGAGAATTCTGTTACTACCTAATTCATAAGAGATTATTGTGGGAATTTTAATGAAAAAAATTTGACAATAGTTTTATCTAGACGGCTAAATTATAAGAATCAAGATGACCCACCCACCTCAACATCAAACACAGAAAATGGCATTGAAGCACATAAATATGTTACTGTATCATTAGCATCAGCAAATGACCCCACAATTCTCTTCATGAATAAATTTTGCCTCAAAAATTGTAGCTCATACCAGAGACCCCACAGAACAAATAACAACAAATTCTAAGCCTGCTTGATCTTAGCATCTTCTCATCCAAGAGTCGAAATTACACGATGTTTAAGTTCAACCACCTCTCCTTCCATAGGTTTAATTTCTTAATGTGACAAGCTACAACAACTAAAATGTCGCCGGCTTGTCTCTTACAATGGAAATGAGGCATCTAATATAATTAGAACTACCTAATGCGATTTATTCAACCCAATTAAATTAGCTCAGCTCAAATTGGTAAGTAGAATATGACATTTATAGATGTGCATTAATTTTACACTAATTGAAACCCATATTTCTATTTGATTGGAGGAGAAGAACAAGTGTTGGTATACATATATTCATGGAAACTTATAATAATTAAGCATGAATCCTCAGTAAAGTAACATTGAAACAAGTACACCACCACCAACCATGTATTTCACTCACAACTAGACTTATTTTAAAAGCCTACGAGTTAATAAGGCCTAGGTATTTACATTTTAACAAAGCCATAATCGCTGCAATTACGCACCTATAAGTTAATTTTTATATAGATAATACAGCGTATATGTAGTTGAAAATTGCGACAGTAAGAACAATGGATGGAAGATATATAGGTTAGCGATGATCATGATTCGTGCTGCATCTGACAAGCTAGTAGTAAAAATCATCTCTTTTAGCTGTCGATTCATCGCGATCGAGTGTAACTTGATCCGTTAGGTTAAGGATGGTTGGAGATATAGGCGCCAGACAGAAGCCTCTGCTTCGCAAGTCGGCCCTCTGGCCCCCACGGCCGGCCTATTACACAAATTAGGATAAGAGATCAGAAACCAAACAATTAATTATGTTTTCATCTAAATATATGCTAGTGCTGCGGTTGTAGAAAAAGTTTTTTCTTTGATATATATTGTTATTATCAAAGTTGCATACATTTTGCTTCGCATACTTTTATTTTCCTTTCTTTAAAATTCCAGTTTTCCTAATAGTTGTTGCACTATTCATATTGATTAGTATATTTGAATATTGTGTTATGATTGGTTTTCATATAGTCAGTGNGTATATTTGAATATTGTGTTATGATTGGTTTTCATATAGTCAGTGTGAATTACATGTTCCAATATTGGAATATTCACCACATTATCATGTTAATCACATTGACTATATATATATATATATATATATATATATGTACATGCATGAGTATGCGAACATGGTTAATTACTACACTAACCATTTCCCCTCATCTTAAAAATACGTTACTATATATATATGTACCTGTTGATAAACTGAAGAATTTATCCCAAAGGAAGGAGCAGTAAGCATCTGTAAGATGACAATGGAATAATCACATTTTAGTTCTTGAATTAAACTTTATTTTGAAAAAAAAAGAGTAAAAATCTTTTTAATTACAACATAACCAAAAAAAAAAAAAAATCCATACAAAAGAGTTAGGTTAAAGGTTAACACTACCTGGATCTGCCGATGAAGGACATTAATGCAAACTGCTGCTTCATGAAGCACTGATGCCGTATCCGTCTGCAGTATAATATCACTCATTTAAAATTTGATCATACATATTATCATTCTTTTTCCTTTTTTTTTTTTATATTTCAATTTGAAAGAGTACTGTGCGGTCTGTTGGGGTGCCCGAATCTGACCAAATTGGCGGAGCTCGGGGCGTGACAAATACAACTAAATTTAGATCTTAAGAAATGACCTTCCCAAAAGGAGAAACAAGCTGCTGAAGAGCTGTGATCTTATTTCCCAGCTTTTGGCTTCTCTTCGCAGGTGCCTATTCATGGATCCAAGCGCAACGCATGCATGATTAGTTGTTGTTCCGGACGATAAAAAAAGGGGAAAAAAAAGATAGATAAGAAAAGTAAGAAAGTAAAAGTTGCAATAATTTTTTTTTTCTTAAAGCTTAAGCTGTTACCCGCTGGATAATATATGTATATAAAGTACACACTCTCCTTCCCATATGGACTTAAAATAGAGATGAGAAAAATTTAAATTCGACCATCGAAAACAGACTCCTAATTTTAAAAGCTTCTACATTGGTATCATGAAAAATTATCATTTATTTAAGAAAAATGAACAATGTTTTAATACTTTATGATATTCAACAAGGACAAATGATATATAGTTATGTATCGACCCACCTTCAGCAACTGTTTTCTCGCCGAAGTCGGCTTCCGATCCCCCTGTGTCATCGTCTTCAGTCTCTTCAATGCTCTTAAACCTAAACTACTCTCTCCGTTCTCTACAACTACTTCTCTTGTACACACTTGCTTTTCTATACACTAATTAAAAGACAAAACATATGCATAATAGACATATAAAAACAATTAATCATTACATAATAGATACAAATATATATAGAGAGAGAGCATTAGTTTTTCAAAAACATGAAGTAATAGAGATCATGCACTAACAGCTGCTATGGGTGCAGGAAAAATATACTGAGGTGCTCCTGAGTTGGTATCAGCATTACCCATCAAACCATTTTTATCTCCCACTATACAACAAAACAAAAAAAACCCATGCATATATAAAGATGCCATCAAAATAAATTAACTAAAAAAGTGTATATATATAAGAGAGAAAAAATAAAAATAAATTCAAGAAAGAGATAGAGAGAGAGAGAGTACCTGTAACAATATTGTTATTTGATAGAGCAGTAGAAAAAAGTGTGGGGTGTGGAAGAGATAGAACAGGTGAGGAAAAGCTATCCAAGTGATGTTGCAGATCATCAAAATCGTGAGAAACTGGAAACAAGTCCCCCATGATGCTGTTCATTAAAAAAATAATAATAATTTAAAAACCCAAAAAAATAATAAAAAAAAAAACAGATATGTTAAATTACTCAGCTGTCCCTGCATGGCATTTTGCTGATAAGGGTAGTATGGTAAATTAAGTGAACTGCTATGGGACTCACAATCTCTCGAGCTCGACGGAGGAGGCGTTGGAACTCCGCATGCGAGAGGATTCACCGCTCCCTACGTCCACAAATATGGTCATTAATGAATTGAATTTAAGTTCAATATTTTTTTTTAAAAAAAACAAAATAGAAAAAAAAAGGAAAAAAAGAGAAAATTACCAAAGTCGGCGCCGAGTGTCGAAGATAGCGAAGAGAAGCCGGCGTCGCCCCACATTCCGGAAGCCGGCTTCAGGGAATTCACTTCGGTCTGGAAGTGACCAAGCATATATTGTTTATGATCACCTAACACCACAAAATTAATCCAAATTTAATTTTTTTCTAACTTTAATCTTATTAATTAATGTGAAAAAAATTATACAACAATTAGCAGAACAAGAGGAAAAAAAATATAACTTCATCAGACAAGCAATCCAAACGAACAAAACATGAACGAAATTTGAATCCAATTAATATAATTCTTTTATTTAAGTAGCTATCTACAATTTTTTGAGGAAAAAAAAAAGAAAAAACAATAACATACCTTGTCAACAAGTATAAATGTAGAGGAGTGGGCGAACACGGCGATTGTGATTCTTCGGCGCCGTTTTCAGGGAGTGTTATGGTTACGAGCCAAGGGAATGAAAAAATGGAGGAGAGTATTATATATATATGTAGTGTAAGTGTGTATTTATACTAACATTAATATAGTTGGGTGATCATTGGGAGTATGGGGAAGGGAAAGTTTTGAAGTTTGAGAGGAGATAAATAGATGTTAATCAACGCATGCAAGATGCTTTAAATATAGGTGGTGAGAGTGGGGGAATTAGGAAAGGCTTTTGCTGGATTAAAGGGGCCTTCCGTTTCCTTTCTCTTTCAATCTCCCTTGACATGAGAGGTACACATAAACACACATGATTTAGTCTTAAATAAGAGAGAGAGAGAGGTGTGATGCTTACACTTTGGGCTTAGCTATTTGTCTCTTGTGACTGGGGAGTTATAACCTTTGAATCTAGCTAGTTGACTGTTTACATGTTCGTGATTACATATCTTATACGTTACTTTATTCTATATCGTATGTTATTTTACTATACTATATTACTTTAGTCTAATTGTTGGTGGTTGTCGAAAAGGATTATTTTTAAGGTCGGAGTTTCGAATCCTTTGCTTGTGCGTTTCAGCGTAGAACTGATACTAATTGGCATAGTTAGGTTTACGATTTCTAAATCAGTTGATTAGCCACAAGTAATACGCTATTTCATGACTAAATTAAACAAGTTTACTGTATCTTCTATGGACTAATTAATTTCCAAATATCTAAAAATAAAAGGGGCCTAATTAATTAATGCCCAATGGAAACACAGATCAACCAAAAGTAGCATGCAACTGATCACATGACCAGATTCTGAATTTTTCTTCAGATCAAAGTTTCCCTTATAAAGTATCATTACTAGCTATATATTATTTTCTTTCTTGGGGTTTTCCTACGTGCTTAATTTCTACATAAATAAAAATCCACACAGGCTACTTATACGGTATTTATAGGAAAAGCTATATGCCTAGATTTAGTCACATGATCCTCTATTTATAACTCTATTTACTCAGTTGAAGAAGTCCATATAATATTACCAATTAGAACAACTTTTTCAGCTGCTATTCCTGCTCAGGCCTCAGAAGTTATGCTTCTTATTAATTACGATGTATGTAGTTTTAGCTTTTTAGAACAATCCTTGTTCATATGGCATTAAAATAAACGTTTCTGAGTGGAATCTCATTGGAGTCCAAATTTCATTTAATGTCGTCTATGTTATTTCCAAGTCTACATCTAGGGCATGCACATCCTCAAAATGTCAAAGTTTTAACCCCTTTTTTTAAAATTTTTTTTTATGTTTTGATGATCACATTAGCACATGATCCGCTTATCAAACATGGCAATAGTTTAATAAATGGTTGACAAATTTGTGCGTGAAAGGTCAAAGGTCAGTTAGCCCTTGTCGTCTAACATTCTGTTTTAAGCATGCATATAAAACAAACATGTGTAAACTTTCCAACTCCTTTATGCTCAATTAATCATCACACAAAAAGGGTATATATATTATTATGTCCATTGTCCAGGTTGGTACACTTTGTCTTCAACCCCTTCGAAGTATGTCCTTATACGCAGCAAATGAGGCTACATATGAGTGCGCATCTTTGACTCCGCTTCGACTTATTAATTCATGCGGCGATGAGGAACAGAAACTAATTGCCGATCAAGTAATAGTTTGATCTACTGGACTTGGCTTTGTGAGCAGTTTAAAAGTGTTGAAACACAGTAGTCCCTTTTATTATTATTATAGTATAATATGATCGAGTAAGTGCAGTTCAAAGAATAAGAGCTATATATTAATCTCTAATCGCTTTCAAAGGAGCACCTGTGTCATGTCTTCGATCAGATGAACAATGTGCTTCCCACTATAGCTACATTTGGCGTGCACTCATCAAGTCGCATGTTGAGGTAGATGAATAATTTAAGTGGACTTTTGAGTACCCATTTGGTATTTAGGATTGGATCGAATAAATAATCAAAGAAGCCACAACTAGTAGAGGACACAACCTCTCTCTACTAACCCTCACCTCTACAAGTAGCTAAACTCTCATGCACCGACTTGATATTGTTCTCTCATCTTATTCTATCTAATTAAAACTTCGCTTCTGCATGACCTCACTTACCGGCAAAAAATATAAAAAATAAAAATATATAGAAGGCGTATGTCTAGAAATTCCTCTAGTTGACTTTAAGGGCCTGCATTAACAAAAAATTCAACTGGTCCCCTCTCAGTATTTTGAGCTAGTAACTCAACAGCTCACTGATCAATTAGACACGAGCACAGAATAGATTAACATGCGAACTGTTTAATATTCTGAGGCATAAGATATATCATCTGATGATAGACGACCTTGGAATTTTTGGAGGCTCATTATTTTGATGTGATATGAGAGCCAAGTAATCTGAATAGATTCAATGAGGAGCGATCAAAAGATTTACCACATTATCATCACTTTTATATGATGAGATGGCATATGAGGTTGGTTGGTCTAGCATCATCTGCATAACATTCACAAATTAGATCCGGAAACTAAACTAGAATACCCTCTAATTAATCCCATCTACTTCATACAACCTGTTAAATCTCATAAATATTTGATTAGGAAGAATATGCTGGTTCAAATATGCGATTAGCAAAGGTGCCTATATTACCCTCTAATTAATCCCATCTACTTCATACAACCTGTTAAATCTCATAAATATTTGATTAGAAAGAATATGCTGGTTCAAATATGCGATTAGCAAAGGTGCCTATATTAGACTTCGACTAAAGGAATAAAAGGACAAAAAGTGTGCAAATAGCATATAGCACATCATTCCACTCAAGTCATAACACATCATTGAAGCAGAAGAAAAATTCCAGGAAAAAGTTACAGCAAACGAAAACCAACAAATTGATTCTCTAATGCATCACAAATGCTATGAGAAAAAGGAAAAGAGAGCAGTAGCAGCCAAGTATGGCACTGCTTAGTGTTAGTGTAATTATTTAGCAGAGACAAATCTGGGTGTGAGCATAGGCAATATATGGAAAATTAGCATCATTTCGTACTCGAAAAAGCAGTGTCAAATCAAACAAGATGAATATGAAATATATCCAAAAAGAAAAATGATGTAGATCTTTTACTATCTTGACCTGGCATCTTGACAGATCAAAACACTTTAAGCAAGATGCCCACCAAAAAACATTAGATTCAAAGGAAGCAAAGCTTACATGCTACACAGAATAATATTTCATATCAACCTTCTCTATCAAGAATTCAGTAATATATCCTTCTTCTCGTAGAGCATAAATTTTTAGGAGTCTATTTTAAGAGATTTATCGCTTTATTGAGTGGACAGCATACCTAAGTTAGAGCCTAACATATACTGATGTAGTGATGTTACAGCTCAGCTACAAATGGCAGCATGTAGCAAATCTCCATAAGACAAACTCATATCAAATACGTAGAGATTTAAGTCTTTAATCACCATGTAACTTTTCATATTAGGTGCATACTGCATAGGCAGACTTTGCTTTACAATTTACATGGGCTTCAACGCGTATAATTAAAACCATAAAACAAACATCACTGTCAGTTTCTCACAGGACTGTTATAGCCATACTATAACTAGATCGTAAATCCTATTTGTGCTAGTCATATTGCTAAGCTTAATTTTATGGACTGATAGAAATTCTGTACATACAGCCTTGCATGCTATATGCAAGTCATTCTATGTCGACCCTTAATGCACTTTTCTTGTCTCTAACAAGTCATTTTGCACATAAGTTGCTACCAAATAGCTTGACTATCAACAAACAAGAGCAAATTTAGTCTTTCTTTAGCAACATAGGGCAATGCTCGTTAGCAGGAATGAGCTTTGCGCCAAATTAATACTATACACTTCATCTAAGTACGTATTTGTGCAGCCTTATACTATACATTCTCTAGAGGTGCTTCTTTCCACAACCTTTGAGCAAAAACATAAAGAAAATGTGATGCTGGCTTCACCACTGCATAAATCTCCTGTATATGTCTGCTTTAACCAATTAGAACAATTCTTAAAAGACACAGTTGGCAAGTGAAACAGTAAAACAATTTCTGCACTAATAAGGTATATGTCAAACTGTGCATGTTAATGCAGCACAGAATCAATGTGAAACACATGAGAATCTAAAGTGAGGGAATCCATGAATAAGTAACTACAGAATGATGGGGGGGTTAAGGACAATATACAATGTGATGGGAAGAAATCTGGAGTTCCATCTTATTGTAGTTGAATATAGGAGTAAACTAATTGTAAGTTTTCCTTCTAACGTATTGGTTCATCTAATCATTAGCATATTTGTTATTGGGTGTCTTAGGTCAAATTACTGAATAGAACTATGGGGTACAAACCGCAAATAAGGAGCTGCCAGGATTACTCAACCAGACCATCTTTGGCAGTCAATTACCTAGACAGTTATTGTTTTCAATGCTTTCTAGGGTTTCTCCAAATAAAGCAGAATGAGCCCTATCCCCACATTCATATATATAATATTGTTGTTAGAGTACAAGATTTCACCATCCCAGTTGTTTCATCTTTGATCTCTTCCATTAAGTATGATAACTAACACTGAACGCTGACTTTTACGCCTTCTAAGAGTACGCTAGCTGAACTTCCTTTCTCATTTGACCTGACAACCAAGTCAATGATATAAACTAGGCCAGTCCAACTTAGTTAAGATGCTTGCTCTACTGGATACATTGCCTTGAGAGCTACTTGGAACCATATTAATTAGCAAAAAGAAAATTTCTATTGTTGACACCAAACTTTGACACATAATGAGAATGAGGATAAATGGGGAAAATGAAATAAATTGATGTTACAGTCACCAACATATGGAATATATGGAGTTGTCATGACTCCACGACCAATGGTTTGTTCCTCCACATTACCATCAACAGAATCAACAAGCGCTTACACTGCCTTGGAAAATTAGAGTGCGAATGCAAGAATACAACAACAAATTTTACAACAGAAAGACGTGATTAGATCGAGTCTTGAACAATAATACTTTGATTAATTGATTACCATGTAACAACATAGTCTCAATCCATACAGATTGGCCTCTCACAGACTATACACAGAATCTAATAACATGCAAGTAAATCATAAGCTTGAGAACCGGAAGAAGATTCAGCTGATAAGAGCTCATGCCAGCTAGCAAATCAAGGGCCAATGAAATTTGATCGGGTCAGTCAGTTTCGGAAAGGGTACATATTACCAACTACATTGCCTTCCCTTACCTCCAGAAATAAGCAGATCGGATCATCAAGTCAGTAAAGCAGATCAAAACTTTCCTCAAATTTGAAGTCAAAAGGTTTGTTCATATTTCAACCTCCATACTAGAAAGATGCCACTTTTATGCTTTGAACCGCCTGGATCTTAAGCAAGATGAAGTTTGTGAGAAAGCCAAGTAGTGATGGAAAAATCGAGATATTAGGGAGAAGGAGATACATCTTTGTGGTGTTTCATTGTCTAAGCTACTCACTGCAAAGGTGAGAACGAAGATTGGCGGCAGAGTTACCTACACAGATAGTCTAAAGCACAGTGGCAGTTCAAAAGGAGCTAACCTACAGTTAACAAGACGGTTACAAGAAAAATCTGAAAAAAAATTAAAAATCTGAACATGCTACATCTAGTTTCTATCCAGTTTCACAAAGCTGGCATAATGGTGAAAGAGTGTGCAATCATTCGCAAATGGTACGATTTGGACATTCTAACAATCATATCTGGGACACAGCAAATATAACACATAGTACAAAGTTCGTTATTCTGTCCAACTTCGATGAAAATGCTTCAACATCATACAAATATCAAAAGCTAGAAAGAAAGATGATATCATCGCGAGGCTGCAAAATAACCACATATTCAAATAACAGTACCGTACTTTTATCACTTTTAGACTTTTAATTCATGTAGGAAACAGGATGAAACCCACAGTAGCAAAGAAGCATAATGTTGTTGTTCATCCAACAGTTGAGAGCAAAAGACCATCATTGAAGTGGAGTTACCTACTCTCCTCGAATTATCAAGTAGGTGTAACACGAAAACGGGACTCATTACCTGATCGAGTTACGGTGAAGGACCCTGCCCCCGCCATTTCCAACCGAATTGCCCGACCCCCCGATCAAATCCCTAAGCCCCAAATTCCCACCCCCCTCATCCTTCTTCCCTCTGCTCCCTCCCTTCTTGCCCGCCAACCGCTCGAAGTAGTTCCCGTATATGTACTCGGCCGAGTACCCCTCTTCCTCGTCGAAGAGCATCACGTGGCCGTGCCACTCCCACACGCGGTACTCGGAACCGGGGTCCTCGTGGAACCCTACGCAGATGTTGTGGTCGCCGATGGAGACGGATTGGCCCGAGTTGGGCTTGAGGGCCTCGAGAAAGTCGCCGGAGTGGACGATGCGGATGATCTCCCTCTCGAGCTTCGCCTCCTCCTTGGCGAGGGCGCGGCGGTTTCTCTCCTCCTTGCTCCCTGCGGCGGAGGCGGCACCGCCATCGTCGTCATCGTCGTCGTCGGGATCATCGGAGTCGTCGCCGGCGCCGTGGAGGAGGAAGTCGTCTAGGGTTTGGGTGAGGAAGGAGTTGGTGTCGAGGAACGGGGGGCGGAGTTGGAGGCGACTCATTAGGGTTTGGAGGAAGAGTGTGTCGATCGGGGACGAAGGGGGCGGGGGAGACGCCATCGCGATATTTTTTTTTTCCTTCCCCTTTTTGGATTCGCGAGGGCTATGCAGGTGCGGGCGAGGGTTTTTTTATCTCTTTCGCTCTCAAGGACGATGCGAAGCAAGTAAATGTGGTAGGGTCCAAAACGGGCCCAACCCGAGTTCGTGTCACTGAGTCACCCGTGACCAATGCGATATTTTTTAATTTGGGCCCCACAATGAATAGCCCATTGAGTTTTAGGCCTACATAGGTATAATTTTGGCCCGGCCTAAAACAATACTAGGCCATGGCCCAATCAGAAAAAAAGGGGATTATGAATCTCAATTATTTCTTTGCTTATTTAATACAAAATTAAGTTGATGTTGTGATATTGGTATTTGCTTCGCATATAAACTGAGCTAGTCTCTAATTTTTATCATAATTAAAAACATTCACTGTATGTTCAAATATATCTTATAGTATATTTTAGTACGATTTCGCTTTTGCATTGCTCACTGCCAAGAACCCATAAATTCTCTCTCTCTATATATAAAAAATAATAGAAAAATACATAATCGGCGCTGACTAATCAACTTTATAGTTCAGTGGAGCAGATAAGCCAATTGTCAAAGTGCAACGAAATATTTGTGTTGCCCCCATATCCATGTTGCAACTTGGGTGCTAGGCTAGAGGAAAAAAATTTAAAATACATCAATTTTATTATTGATATAGTGTCATCAATCAATCAGATTATTCTTTTTGAATTCACACATCTTATCATAATTATTAAAAAAACATTCTTTTTATAGTTTTTACTCAAAAAATATATAATTAATTATTAATAAATAATATGATATGACTGATATATATACTAAATTTTTTTTCCGTTAGAAGGGTTACTGCTTCACAAACGATGGGAAACGTTTTCTTAGAATGCATAAATTGCTGGCACAAATTTTGAGTTTTCTAATCATGTGTGACTAGAGATGACTATTACGCAAACTAAGAGGCAAATAAAAAAGAGGTCCATTAAGCAAGACAACTTTTGAGGCTCAAAAGGATTGTATCCAGTCATGCTTCTTCTTGCACGGCAAAACATTTTCCCTAATTCAGGTGCCCGATGTATTAGTATATTTTATGCACTTAAATTCAAATTTCAACAAAGTAGATATATTTTATAGCATCTAAAAAATCTACATGTATAAATAATTATAACTTTTTGAATATCTATTATCTAGACATTAAAATATCCTAAATATCACTAATATAGGAAGAAACAATATTTTTCAATTTATATAAGAACAGGTATCCGTAATTTGTGATTTTGGACGGATCCAGCCTTTTGCATATCGGCAAAACACACCGGGTAAAATGAAATTCTGATTTTTTTTTTTTTAAGTTTAATGGAATTTCCGGAGTATAATACGTGGTGCTCCGGGTGCATGGAATAACTTGTGGAAACAAGACCATTAACGGGCCGTATTGTCGAGTTTGAATCCTAACCCGGGTCCATGTTAAGCGAGACCGCTTCGACTCCGATGCAAATTGAAGTGGCCCCGGATTTTAAGATGCAATAACAGAATTCGGCCAAATCATGGGACCCGGCACCGACTTCTACTTCGCAATCATCATCACGTTTTCAAGTGCGCTCATTCCTATGAGCCTCCCGTTTGAATAGCTCGCACGCACCAACCGAGTCGCCCCCCCTGATATACGCCACCCTTTTATTTCAATATTCCCCATTTTCTCTACGCTCGCAAAATGGAAGGAGAGCAACCCCGGCGCGGATATTGTAAAATGAGGGGTGTAAATAGAGATCCTGAAAAAGGTGAGGAAGCTTTGAACGCAATAAAGAGAGAGAGAGGGGCGGCGCCGTTTCCTCATTTGCCTCCTCCGGTGTGAGCCCGGTGCCACTGTAACGAATCCCCCTTCGTTCCTTTTGCTAGGGTTAGGGTTTAGGGTTTTCAGGTACGATCTCATCGCCTTCGCTCTCTCCTTTTTCTCTCGTAGATTACTCCAACAATGGCGTCAAAATATCTCAAGTTTTTGTCCATCGTGTTTTTTGCTCATTTTTTTGCGAATTTTTGGCATTTTTTGAGCTAAAATAGTACGATATGGGTTGTAATCTCTTGTTGTCGTAGAACTTGGGCTGTAGATCGATCGATCGATCGCAATGGCGTGGTTTCGTGCCGCGTCGAGCGCTGCTCGACTCGCCATGCGGAGAAACATCGCTCGAGCTCCTCATTACCCTGCTCGGATCCATCACCTACCTCCTCCTCCTCCTCCGTCCCGGGGCTTCCACTCCTCCGCTGTCCGATCCAAGTCCACCTCTGCCGCCCCGGTCCCGCGCGCCGTCCCTCTCTCGCGGCTCTCCGACAGCTTCCTCGATGGCACCAGCAGCGTCTACTTGGAGGAGCTGCAGCGCGCGTGGGAAGCCGATCCGAGCAGCGTCGATGAATCGTGGGATAACTTCTTCAGGAACTTTGTTGGCCAAGCCTCTACTTCTCCTGGGATCTCCGGTCAAACTATTCAGGAGAGCATGAGATTGTTGCTACTTGTTAGGGCTTATCAGGTCAATGGCCACATGAAGGCCAAGTTGGATCCTTTGGGGTTGGAGAAGCGAGAGATCCCTGAAGATCTCGACTTGAGTGTTTATGGATTCACTGAGGCTGACCTGGACCGAGAGTTCTTCCTCGGGGTTTGGAGGATGGCTGGTTTCTTATCGGAGAATCGGCCCGTGCAAACTCTTAGAGAGATTCTAAACAGGCTGGAGCAGGCTTACTGTGGGACTGTTGGTTACGAGTATATGCATATTCCTGATAGAGAGAAGTGTAATTGGCTTAGGGACAAGATTGAGGCCGTGAACCCGAGGTCCTACAATCGTGAGCGACGTGAGGTCATACTTGATAGGCTCAGCTGGAGCACAGAATTTGAGAATTTCTTGGCTACCAAATGGGCTGCAGCGAAGCGGTTTGGGCTCGAAGGAGGCGAAACCCTGATTCCAGGAATGAAAGAGATGTTTGATCGAGCTGCCGATATGGGAGTGGAGAGCATTGTCATTGGTATGTCTCACAGAGGGAGGCTCAATGTGTTGGCCAATGTTGTTAGGAAGCCATTGTCCCAGATCTTTAGCGAGTTTAGTGGGGGCACAAAGCCGGTGGATGGGGAAACTGGGTTGTATACTGGGACCGGGGATGTGAAATACCATTTGGGTACCTCATATGATAGGCCCACTAGAGGTGGGAAAAGAATTCATCTATCTTTAGTTGCCAATCCAAGTCATTTGGAAGCTGTCGATCCAGTTGTGGTTGGCAAGACACGGGCAAAACAATTTTATTCTAACGATAATGATAGGATAAAGAACGTGGGGGTGCTGATCCATGGAGATGGAAGTTTTGCTGGTCAGGGTGTTGTTTATGAGACGCTCCATCTAAGTGCCCTCCCAAATTACACAACTGGTGGAACTATTCATATCGTAGTTAACAATCAGGTTGCCTTCACTACTGATCCAAGGGCTGGGAGGTCTTCTCAATATTGCACGGATGTTGCTAAGGCCTTAAATGCTCCGATATTTCATGTAAATGGTGATGATATAGAAGCGGTGGTTCATGTATGCGAGCTTGCGGCAGAGTGGCGACAAACATTTCATTCTGATGTGGTCGTGGATCTAGTTTGCTATCGACGATTTGGACACAATGAAATTGACGAACCCTCCTTTACACAGCCTAAGATGTATAAGGTGATGTTCCCTTGCACCTTTTCAATTCTTTTTCTGGTTTTAACCTAATAAAACAATGTCTATTATCTTCTGCGATTTCATATCTTTCCTCACATACTTTCTTCTCCGCCTACTGCTTTAGCTCAGCAATTATTGAGTATTAAATTTGAATTTAAAGCTGACATTAACGAATATTCTGCCAAAATAGGTTATTCGAGATCATCCAAGCGCCCGTAAAATTTATGAGAATAAACTTCTAGAATCAGGGGATATCTCCAGAGAACGAATTCAAGAGATCCACAACAAAATACATTCAATCCTGAATAAAGAGTTTGAAAACAGCAAAGACTACAGACCTCAGCGGAGGGACTGGCTTTCTGCTTATTGGACAGGATTCAAGTCACCTGAACAGATTTCACGTATACGAAACACTGGGTAGGACCTGGTCTTGATGTAGCTAGCTTTCTTATCATAGTAAAGCCTTTCTTCGTTTGGTCTTATGCCACTGCTCTACATGCAGGGTCAAACCTGAGATATTGAAACGTGTTGGGCAAGCCATTACAACTCTTCCTGAAAATTTCAAGCCTCACAGAGCAGTGAAGAAGATTTTTGAGCAGCGTGCTCAGATGATTGAAACTGGGGAGGGAATTGACTGGGCACTTGCTGAGGCACTTGCTTTTGCGACTCTTATAGTGGAAGGCAATCATGTTAGGTTGAGTGGCCAAGATGTCGAAAGAGGTACATTTAGTCATCGGCATTCAGTGCTTCATGACCAAGAGACAGGCGAAGAGTACTGTCCTCTGGATCATATTCTGATGAACCAAAACGAGGAGCTGTTCACTGTTAGTAACAGGTATATAATTCTGTTCCGATTCTGGCCTCTAGTATATCTATGGGTGTCACATATCAACATTAATTACTTTAGATTGTGGTGCATTTTTGCTACCAAGGTAATCGTTTTACCTCCATTTCGTCTCAGTGGATGCTCAAGCGCTTTAAAATTGGAAACTGACATTGAGTGTAGTCAATCTCAGAAATTTTGATCAGCATGTAGACAAAATTTCATTGATATGTGCTTATCTGCTTATCTGATGTGAGTATTGAACTCCATGTCATAGATAGAAAGACTCAACATGGTTGGTTCAGTTTCATGAAAAAGTTGCTAGACTAACCAATATATGGCAATTTCTTCTATTGATCTAAATGTATCTTCTAGAGATTCTAAGCTATCTTTTGAATAAGAAAATATTTGCTCTTGGATTTACTCTTTCCTGTCACATTTTCTCAGTAACATACCTACTGTGGTTACTTATAATAATGAGTGCTTTTCCATGTAAAGAAATTCATTGGTTTTGAACTGAGTGAAAAGATTCTTTTGTTAGTTCAGACACTGTTGTGGTCTTGTGGACTGCAGCAACTTTATGATTTGAAAGCGATCAATTTTAGGATGACTTTTGCTGACCCTCCAATTGGAATGCAGCTCTCTTTCAGAATTTGCAGTTCTTGGATTTGAAATGGGCTATTCGATGGAAAACCCTAATTCTCTAATTCTTTGGGAAGCTCAGTTTGGTGACTTTTCCAATGGTGCTCAAGTACTGTTTGACCAGTTTATGAGTAGTGGAGAGGCAAAGTGGTTGCGCCAAACTGGGCTTGTGGTGTTATTGCCTCATGGCTATGATGGTCAAGGCCCAGAACATTCTAGTGCACGTTTGGAACGTTTCCTTCAGGTATTTACATGACCACTAAACAACTTTGTTCATTGAATTGAAATTTTCATCCAATTGATCACAATTATTGCCACTCTTATGTGCGCGTTTATCTTCTTAGTTATTCTTTCTTGACTCTGATATGGTAAGAAAAAGGTATTATCCCTCAGATATTTTATTTTGACAAATCCTTTTGAATCTCTTATCTTTTTAACTTTTCTCTTTCTTTATCTCATGTAAGATGATGTTTTCTGGTTACAATACCACAATATTATTAACGTAGGAAAAGTCTTCCATTGAATTCAGGCTTAACCTTTTATGTCTTTTATAATTGTTTGAGAAATACTACTGGGCTTCTCATATACGAGGACTTATAACACTACCTTGCAGATGAGCGATGATAACCCTTATGTGATACCCGAGATGGAACCAACTCTAAGAAAGCAGATCCAGGAGTGTAATTGGCAAGTTGTGAATGTGACAACACCTGCTAATTATTTCCATGTTCTGAGGCGTCAGGTTAGTATTCACCTTTTAGGATAGAATGAAGGATAATCCTTGTAGCCATATTGCAACTCAGTCTGTGAACTTCTCATTAAATGAAAATCTTTTTTTTTCCTTGTAAAATAACCAATTACCCTTCTGTAAAATGATTAACTTCAAACCCAACCCCCAACCCCCCACCCAGAGGCGAAGAATGTATTTACAATATATGAGAAAGTTCTATAACTACGAGTGTTTAAGCAAACAGTCCTGGGCCTAAGTTGCACTATCGGGATAGACAATCCTTCCTTCTAACCATTTATAACAAAAAACTAAATATGAAAATTAAAAACATAAAGAAAGGAGAGAGATTTGAGCCTACACAATCTCTGGATGATGACCAGATACACAGGGAGTTCCGGAAACCTCTAGTTGTTATGGCTCCCAAAAATCTTCTTCGGCACAAGGACTGCAAATCCCACCTTTCTGAGTTCGATGATATGGAGGGCCATCCCGGATTTGATACGCAAGGGACACGCTTCAAGCGCCTTATCAAGGACAGAAATGATCACAAAGAGGTTGAGGAGGGAATTAACCGTCTGGTATTATGTTCTGGGAAGGTATGTAAACTGTGATCTCATGAATTTCTCTTAGCAACAGCTTAGAAGAGTGAGTTAATAAATGTTTTTTTTTTTTTTTCGTTTTTTTTTGCCTGTGGACTGAATGCTAATGTTTTGTCACTTTCAGGTGTACTATGAGCTTGATGAAGAGCGGAAGAAAACTGAACGGAATGATGTTGCAATCTGTAGAGTTGAGCAGCTTTGTCCGTTCCCTTATGACCTCATTCAGAGAGAGCTAAAGCGATATCCAAGTACGATGCCTTACACTATATTTTTGGTGATTTAACTAATGACGCTAGGAACATGCACACTTGCAACTGGCACAAAACAAGCTACATTACACTGAAATTTCAGAAATGTTGACATTCTATGCCTGTTATATCAAATAACTTTGTGCAGTTTTGGCAGCCATTGTTTGCTAAATTTTCTTGTTAGTTATAGCTTTTTCTCCTAACAAATATAAATCTTCATGTTCTATGGAAAATTGGAGCCGTTTTGACTATTAAGATTACAATAAAAAACATGCTAACAAGAGATGGTGTGGGCCACTTTCATCATATGAACTAATGATTATACCATTGGAGTGTTCCCATCCTAATAAAAGAACATAGGAGGTCCTATTAGAACCTTACGCTTTCCTTTTGGTATATGATGGAATAATATGTCTATGTTATTCTGATCTTAGTCCTATTATATCAGCTCGATGGAGGAGGAAGCTGTTTTTGCTCTTCCATTCAAAATTTAATCCTTTATTTGAGGTCTAAAGACACTTCAGAGATTTGTAGCCAAACATGCTAAATAATATTTTTTGGAAGTATGGATGAATTGATTGACCCGCCTTTTTTTTTCTTTTCTCCTTTTTCTCTTCCAGATGCAGAGATTGTGTGGTGCCAAGAAGAGCCGATGAACATGGGGGCGTACAATTACATCACCCCTCGCCTATGTACCGCCATGCGGGCGCTCGGCCGTGGTTCTTTCGAGGACATAAAATATGTGGGCAGGGCGCCTTCTGCTGCTACGGCCACTGGATTCTTGTCTGTTCATCAGCAGGAGCAAGCAGGGCTCGTGAGGAAGGCGATGCAGCCCGAGCCGATCAAGTGTCCTTATTAATGAAGTTTCTTCTTCCGAGAAAAAAAATCTGGTTTTCTGGAAATAAAACCAATGACTATATTTGGACTTTTTCACTTACGTACCCTTTAACAAACACACTTGTTTTCGAGCACATATTTTGCTCGTGTGTGCTTTGAATGTGTACGAGTAACACCTGCTGTTGACGGTGTTTCTTTCGTCGTTGGAGAGTTTATACCTGTACATTTCATGTGATGCCGATTGCCGAGGCAATAAATATTATCTTGTTTTAAAACTACATTTCTTTTTTGGCAGCATAATCCTGTTGGCGTTTTCTGTGCTTGTTCTTATTGCTGCCTTATGCTAACTCTCTCCACTGTTGAATGCTTGACAATGTTAATACCTCGAGGAGGTTGTAGCCTGTTTATTCTTGGTGTATAAGTTTACCCCCACTTTTCTTCTTTTTTTTTTTTTGGTTTTTACTGAGGAAGCAGAAGCATATAGGGGTATGCTTATTGCGTTTTCTGGTGGGACCGCAGAAAATATATCGTAACCGACTCATCGCGGTATGCGAAACGCAATATTACGTACGAAAATAAATATGATATTTTTTCATCGAGAAACTGTCATTTTTCACCGCACGTAACGCAATCTCCCCGCAATACCAAATGAAGCCTAAAAGGCAAAGTTCAAAAAAATGACCAAAAAAGGAAAGGATATGGGAGCTTAATGTGGAGTATATAAACAGTTATATAAAGCTTAATGTGATTTGGGGCCTTTTTCTTCTAGTTCTTTCTCTTGTTTGGAACATCATTCTTTATCAAAAATTGGAATTTTAAGAATTTTGGGGGTACATGAATCTCAAGTTGCATAATTTTGCTTAGAAGTCTAAATTCTATTTCTTAAACAAAGAAGTGTTCCTTCACTAAACAGGCGCTTAATATGTACTTTGTTTTCTAGAACAATTTTATTGATCTAAACTTGCAAAACGCTTGACAAATAAAAGTGAGAACTTTTTTCTATTCTAGAAAACTTAACTTTTGGATTATAAAGCTGCTCTTTTGAATTACAGCCTTTGTGCCCTCTACAACAATAATAAACTTTAAAACAAAATTGAATATGCATTCGAAATTTAATGAACAATGAGTTTTCTCGGAAAAAAAACGCTAATCAAATAGCTCCGTATATCATCTTCGCTTGCACCGACCAATAATCTCAGTTGTGTTTTATTATGCTATGTATTAGTAAAATATAATAATAATAATAAAATTACAATTTAAATAAATAGACATAAATTAAGCAAAATTGGATCACTCTCGTGCTCAGCTGTAATATAATCTCATTCTTATCCCAAGTTATCAGTAAATAATAATAATAATATAAAATTGTATTACTCTCAAATAGTGCCACGACACGATTACGTACATACGTGAAAAGCCGCTCTATCCTGGAGTCAAATGAACAAAAAAAAAAAAAAAAACAATCTAAAATTTTGATAACAAATTGGGATTCTGGGTCCAATAAGTAGTTACCGAAATTCAAACCCGACCCATGTTGAGATGTTAAATAAAAATTTAAAAGTGTGGGGAGATGTTAAACAAAAAAAAAAAGAACTCAGCTCAGGTACAATACCGTATCAAAAATGATAGAGAAGAAAAAAAAAAAGGGAAAAAAAGGAATTTTTAGCAAATTAATGAAAGAAATCCACCAACGGAGGCGCCATGTTGAGGTCCAAGTCGAGCCACGACCCCCGTTTCTCATCTTCTCCTTTGCGTTCGTGTTTCTTTTCCAGAACAATTCTGAAATTTCCACACCCTTCCACCTCTTCCTCCGCCGCCGCCACAGCAGCGCGGTGCCGTCGCATGTGTCCGCCGAGCGCCTGGCCCAGAGCGAACTCGAGCCCACAAATGGAGCACTCATGCACCCTCGGCTTCGCGACCGCGGCCTCCGCCGCCTCCGCAGAGTCCCCCGACAGCCTCGGCTTCTTGTGGCTGGCGCGGTGGCCGCCGAGCGCCTGGAANTTCCAGAACAATTCTGAAATTTCCACACCCTTCCACCTCTTCCTCCGCCGCCGCCACAGCAGCGCGGTGCCGTCGCATGTGTCCGCCGAGCGCCTGGAACGACGGGAATCTCCGCCCGCACGTCTTGCACTCGAACACTCTTTGCGAATTACTATCAGTTTCGCCTCCGCCGTAGCCGCTGCCACCGCCACCGCCGTCGCCCCGCGAGAGGAACATCAACATGTTGGCCATGTTGATGCTCTCCACCTCCACCTCGCCTACTTCCCGATCAGGAAACCTATGCCTCTTCATTTTTTTTAATGTATTCAACTAAACAATTATACGTTGGAGTATAATAACTGGATTGAGGAGTAAAAGAGTGGGGGCACGGGGGCTGCGTATTTATAAGGAGTTTGGGGAGGGTGCAAAACTTCAACTTTGCTTAGAGTTGAGACAGAGAATCTGGGGCCCATATTCTATTGGCTTAAAAAGTTTTGGACCTTTTTATAATTTTATTATTATTATTATTATTATTATTATTATTATTATTATTGTGGCTGCTAATAAAAGGTTTGATTAAAGAGTTCGTTGCTTTGGAGGGTAGGGGAAGCGCGAACGATCGCGAGTCGCCGTAATCAGAAGCTGTCTTTTTTATAAAAAAAAAAACACTTTAAATATCACCCCTTATATATTTTCTTACTTTCTTACTTCAGTATTATATCATTTAAAGTATAATACTTTCGTACCCTATTTTATTTTTTATTTTTTATTATTTTGTTCACTAATTTTTTTTTATTAAATCAGTAATAAAGGTAAAACTAAAAGATATTAAAATAAATATTTGATAAATTATAGGTGAAATATCTGTATTTTTTTATATATAATTTAATAAAAAGTTAACAGAGAGGCTGACGAAAAGAAAAAAAAAATCTAGAATACTAAATTGATACACTTTAAATTATATATGGTACTAAATTAAAAAAATGTGAAACTACATAATATCTTAAAAATATATATAGATAAAAAAAAGCTGGGGTAGTTGCTGCTTTTTCTAGAAGTGGAAAAAACTGCTTCTTGGTCTTAATTGTCGGGGTGTTTAATCAGGGGATAAAGACGAGGATGTTGAAAAACCAAACACGATCTTTTTAGTACTCGAGAAGTCACCGAAAAATTGTTGAAACAAAATAGAGTCAAATTATTAATTGCACCCAGTGCAGTGCCTTTGCATATTTTATTTGTGCACTGTTTCCTCTCCGTACTCTATCTCATCTCATATTTTAAATCTAACAATCCGATCTTCTGAGTGGTATTGATCGATGTATATATATCATGTGCAAAAAATAATTTTCCTTTTCAGAGCATAATATTACTGATTCTACAATCAAATTCATGCCTCTGCATCCGAAAAGGAGAAAATTTAAATTAAAACTTCCACTTCACATAGCAAAAATATTCTTCACAACACTCAAAAGGCTTATGGAGTATAGGTTGTAATCCGACCTGCGTGTATGTGATCTACGAAGATATTGAAAGAAAGGATGAGAATGTTCTAGAGCAGGTCCACCCAAATGTTAGCGCGAACACCTTATTCTACTTGGCCAGTGTAAAATGAGTCTTAAAAGAGTAGTAGGTGTGGACCAACTCTACACTACATTTTTCAATAACTTGGTGTTGTTGTGGATAATGATTGACCACGTAGATTCATTCGACCCTTGTTTGGTTCTTTCTTTCTTTCTTTCTTTCTTTTTCGACAAGTTAAAAAGACAGGAGAGGTTTACACGTTTCAGGGAAGCTTCCTACTACTCTTAATTAAATAGCTAGAGGGTCTTAATTAAACATGTGTGCATAGATGAGAACACTTGGGTGAGTATAACAAAGGAGAGTTGACTTTTGGTCTTTTGACTTTTATGCTCCTCTAAGTGACGTTGTGAAACGTGCATTCAAATAAGATATTAGAATACGAAGCGACGACCAAAACTTAAGGCCAATATTTGGGTGGTAAGTTTTTGTATTTATTTATTATCCGCTAAATTATATTTTTGGTTTGTATGATGTTTTAATTTTTGCTTGAATTTTTTAAATTAATTATTGTAATTAAATCTCACAATCTAATTTAATTAAGTAAATATTAATGTATCATTAATATAAAAAATAGTGTTGTGATTGATGATGTCATAATAATAAATGACGTCAATATTTAGTGAAATTATAAAAATTTATTATAATAATTTATAATATTTGAATAAAAAATTATAATAAATAAAAGTTTGAGAAATAAAATGTTATGCACCTCATAGTTTGAGTATCATAGGTGTAATTTAGCCGGATTTATTTTTTGGTTTTGTAGAGAAACACTCATTATGTTATGAAGGAAATCTTTAATATGTTGTCTTTTTTAGAGATAGATAGTACGCTACCCGCTTTGTTTATTTTATTTAGAAATAAATTTAGTTGGAAATATAAATCAACAAGGATTCGAACTTGGGACCTCAGGTACCAACCACTAAATCTTTTGTCACTTATGCTAGGGACGGTCGGTATCTTTAATACGTTGTCAGAGTGTGGGAACATCTGTTTTGCTGCTGCAGCAGCTGTACCTTTCATACTTTATACTTGTTCATGTGTGGTATCTAGAGAAGTTGAGAATGTATGTAGGAACCGGCCACATCAGTTTTTTTTTTTTTTTTTTTTTTTTTTTTTTTTTTTTGGAGAGATAGGTAGCACGCTATCCGTTTCGTTTATTTCATTTAGAAATAAATTTAGCAAGAAATATGAATCAACTAGGATTCGAACTTGGGTCTCGAGTTTCAACCACCAAGCCCTTTGCTACTTGGATGGTTGGTATTCTATTGTTTCTTTGTATGTAGAATCTTCGAGTTTTAAACCCTAACCACCAAACAACAGGTAGGTAGGTGGGTTCATGTCAAAGTGCTCACTTTGCTAATTAGACGATTTTTGTTCGATCTGAGCTTACGCAGAAGTGTTATCTGAATAAAATTATTTAGAAAAGACAATTATAATTTTGTTAATTAAATTTGTTATAAATGGCGCGCATTGTAGCAAAAGTAGAAGTTTAGAAATAAAGTTTTCGGTATTTGGGACTCAGGAAACTTATATTGGCATTCAATCTAAATTTTGTTTGTTCACAACTGAAAACTCCTCGCAAAGAATTGTTTGTGCGCATTCATAACTTCAAGGCGATGTCTCTCATACTATGCCGTAAATTTATCTTACACCAAAATCTGAAACTATCCTATCACTTTAAAATGCTTAAATCTAAGTTACTCTCGTGTTAACGAACCAAACCTACATATACAACATAATATAATCCCTGATCTGGGTTGACAATTGAGGATTGGCTAATGCAAATCATGCACCAAAGGTGGGACAAAATGTAAGTTCTATCACTGACGTTAATTTAAAAGAGCCAAAGCAAATGAATTGTAGGGACTTAATCACTGAATTAGGGTTATTTGTAAAACCCATATATTCATTAATTTTTAGTTACAAAATATTCGGTCGCGTCGCTGCATATTTGAATGTGCAGGATCGTATACAAGTTCAGAATAAGCAGTGAAGGGTTAACCAGAACAACTCTCCTCATATATATATATTCCATGGCCCTAATTAATCACTCCTTATATTTACACTAATCACGATCATTATAATAACGTAATTGAATCAAGTAGGCTATGCAGAGTAGTATAAAATAGGGCAAAAAATGTAAAAAAAAGAAGAAGTGGAAATAGAGAAAAGACGTAGACAATGACGTATTCTTCTCAAGTGAGCTCATGAAACTGGGAATCAAGTTATTAATTGGTGTTGAAATTACCAAGTTATTTTGTACGATTGGCTACAATGGATTCATTGCATCTTATATGGTCAGATTGGTAATCACCTTTCACCTCATTCATTCAATTTGCGGCCGCTCAACGCAGCGATTTAATCACTAAACTTTGACATTAACTCTAACTGTTACTTTACTTAAGAATGAAGCAACGCATATATTATAATCTATACGTCTCGAGGCCAATCATACATTGCCACGTTATAACAAGCGGGGCCAATTGGTTTTAGGTTTCTTCCTTTCTTAGGGCTCCGTTTGATTGGTTGATTAAGGTCAAATAGTACCGACATAATTGCGATATGAGTTAAGCAAGGGATTGACACATTTTGTACTACATTTTATTCATTTTTTTTAATCTCTATTCAACTACAACACTTAATAAAGCATTGCATATATTAATAAAATAGCTAAACTTTCTCTATCTGATGACTTAATCACTCAAAATGGCCGCTTCTTTTCTCCACGAACTTACTTAATTAGGAAGAGGCTGCATCTAATTTTGCTTTTATTTACTAAATAATATGATATTGAGCATTGACTAAATTAGTTGTTTACATACTAATTGTTCAAAGAATACATGGATTCTCATTTCTCAGCTTGGCTTCACACTGATTTGATGTCGAATAATTAATTACATAATTATTTTGAATTGCTCCATGGGTTGAATTTTGCACCATTGGATATCATAGAGGCTCAAACTATCATAATAAGTCACTCGCTGTACATACTTAAGTAACCTGAATCTATTTATAAATTATAATAGAGGTTAAAAATAACTATATATCATCAATGTATTATTCATTTAAAAACTGTTTGTAAATATGAATTGTTAGTACCAACGTGATTACCGCAGATCGGATTCATCGGTTAGTTAGATTGGGTTCGTATTGGGTCACGCCAGGTTCAAGTTGCCCCAAGGAAAGAATCGGGCTCAGTCCCCATTGTTATTCGTTCGAATCGGATCATCGTCCTCAAGACCAGATCAGGCCCATCAGGTCATGGTTATGTCTGATAGAGACGCATAAATAAAAATGTATTTGTTTCACTGGATCTCCGGCGCAGAAGTCCCTCGGCTCATCAAAACCACCGGGGCAGCCGTTTGGACGAAACCAACGAATTCAGATATCAGATGCGGAGAATCAAGGATTTAAATACCGTAACATGAGATTGTGCCGAAAACTTGTCAGCACGGTGCGTATCCAGCCGTGCCGATGCGTGCTATGTGTGCCAACATGTAATGGTATAAAATATTTATTTTCTTTAGCAACAGATTATGACAATTATTTTTTATGCATTTTTATCAAATCTTTTGAATTTTATTAAGAAAATTACTTACTAATTTTAAAAATAAAGAGTTTTGAATTGTATCATCGGTACGGAAACTGTATCGTGCTGATATTTTGCTGACACGATACGACACGGTGAATACGACCCGTGCCGATGGGCACTTTAATCTTTGCGAAGAACAATTGAATAAGTACATTTTGCGAGCACCACCGGGCCCAACTTTATGTATGACGCAAAAGTGTGACTTTATACTCTACCATACCGAAACTCGCAACCTCCGCCTCTTCCGACTACGGCAAACAAAAACACCCTTAGCTAACAAAGTAGTTTTGCTCTCAACCACATTATAATCACAATGGTACAAAAGGAACATTAAGTTAAGTTACTGCAAAGAAAATAGTATGTGACATCCTCTTTTTTCATATGAAACATGAAGCCATATGCCAATTGCTTATACTTTGAAATCTCTCTCTCTCCTACAGAGGTAATATAACAGCATAAATGTTGTAGCTTAGTCTCAACAGTTGAATGCTCAGCAATACTTCAGAAGAAGAAGAAGAAGAAGAACACAGATGATGATGATGATGAGACATAATCCTCTATCTAAATGTGACAGAAGAACACACAGAATAACTATACGTCAGACATGTAAAGTAGATCATAGATGAGCGTAAAGCAAGAAGCTTACCGAAACAAACAATTTATTTGCTACAAATGAAGCTAACATTGTTCGTCATCTTGTATTAATATCTTCTATCGCTCAAAATAAGAGATTAAACAACAATGATTATCATCACATACCAATTCGGATTCATCAGGGAACATCTACAAAAAAATCTGATTTTGGTCGGGATCCTCAGTCGCGCTCGTCCTTTTCCTCGCTCAAATCACCAAATTTCTGCTTGAATGCGTCTTGCTTCTGCATCCAAATCATGTGCCCCTGCGGGGATGATTCGAGGGGAGAGGAATCGAATCAGGGTTTAGAGAGAAACAGGAAAGGATCGGAGATAGGGGTTGGGGTTGGCGTTAGGGTTAGGGTTTTTTCTTTTGCCGAACCTGGAGAGCGGCGGCCCACACAACGAGGAAGGATGCGATCCAGAATCTCTTCTCCTTGAGGAGCTTCGACGCTTCCATTTTATTAACCCAAGAGAAACCCTAGAAAGAGTCTTCTTCTTCACCGGTGCGTGGTACGAAGAGTGTCGAGTCTACATTTGCATGGACCGGGTCTACCGGCGAATGTTTACTTTTTGATGAAAAGGTACCCCGCAACTATGGGATATTTGGAAATAGCACCCTAAACTTTACTTTAGTTAGTTAAATTAAAAAATTTGTTTAAGTTTTAACAATTCTATTAGCTATCGACCACTACACATTAACGAAATTTAAAATCAGGACTTCTTGCTGTGATACTATGTAAAATAATATCTGTTGCCAACAATATCAAACAATCACTCTATTATACCATGTAAAATAATATCAAACAATCACTTTTTCTATAAAAAAGAACTTAACTCACTTCGGCGAATCTTAGCATCATCACTCAAATAATATTTGCTTCGATTCTCCATCATCATATACTTATAGAGAGACTATTTTGCACCATTTAGAAGCCCCAAGCCTAATTGAGCAAGTTACAAGAATGTTACTAAAAAAGATTGCAATCTACAAAATCCGCAACGAATCCTTGTTCTTAAACTGAAACAGAGAAGAAAAGGTTCAATATTGGCTAAAGGATTTTCAGGAGAAAACAAAGATGTGATAAAATTATATCATGCAATCCAGACAAAGATGGCACAAAGAACAGTAAAGAAAATAGATAAGAAGATAAATTTGATGTATTTATATCGGACGGAATTTCTCAAGTCAATCACATTACAGAATAGTTGTTTACAATTTTAGTAATTATGCGACAATAACAACCCTTCAGTGATATTTGCTGCAGGATATTACAACATAAAGCCTATATTGAGCAAAGTTTCGACGAGCGTCAGAAAAATGAGTAAGCTTACTGCTATGCAGCTTCCTATCTTCCCTTTGGATCCATTAACTGAGAGAATACTCTGCTCGTTGCTGCATCAGTTCCGCCGCTGACAAAACTAGACATATCACGCTCCGCATTCCCCCTTTCTGGAATAATTTCAGGAAGCCCTTCGATACAGCTTATGCTGCTTCCCTCCTCAACATCTATTGCGAATGACTCTTGTAATTGGAGAGCGTACTCCAAATTCCATAACACATCACCCATCGTTGGCCTCTCGATACCGTACTCTGACAAGCACTTTTCAGCAGTTTCACCGAATTTCCTTATGGAGCCAATACTAACACTACCCACAAGATGGGGGTCGATTATCCGCTCTAAGAGTCCGCGCTTTTGCCAGCTCATCGCCCACTCCACTATGTTCACCTGATCTCTATGAAGTGCAGGATTAATTGCAGGTCTCGCGCATAATACCTCCATTAGAACAACTCCAAAAGAATAAACATCCGACTTTTCAGTCAATTGCTGCCTTTTAAAATACTCAGGATCAAGGTAGCCAAAGCTTCCCTTTACAGCAGTGCTCACATGGGTCTGGTCCAAAGTTGGCCCTGACTTGGACAAGCCGAAATCGGCAACTTTAGCTATAAAATTCTCATCGAGAAGAATGTTAGTCGTTTTAACATCTCGATGAATGATAGTTTCAGCAGCTCCTGTGTGGAGATAATGCAAGCCTTTAGCTGCTCCTATGAGAATTTCAAGCCTTTGCTTCCATGAGAGTGGGGGAAGATCCGAGCCATACAAATGTTTGCGAAGGGGCCCACCGGCCATGAACTCGTAGACCAGGACCATCTCGTTGGGCTCATGGCAGTACCCAATAAGGGAAACTAAGTGGCGGTGGCGTAACTTGGATAACATTTCTATTTCTGTACGAAACTCTATTAATCCCTGCTGGGATTGTGGGTTTCCTCGCTTCACCGCGACTACAATGCCATTCTCTAATACTCCTTTGTACACTTTACCAAAACCTCCCACACCTATAACTAGATTCTCGTCGAAGTTGTTAGTAGCCTGTTTTATTTCCGAGAATGCCAATAGTTGCCCTAATCCTAGAGATGGCCCCGACGAAAAGTAACTGCGGGTGGATATCTTTGTATTGGAGTTATTCGCCTGTGAATTGGGAGCAATAGAGGAACGCAGCCATGTTAAAGAAGGGCTCTTCTTCTTATTACTATTACTGTAATGCCTGTAACACAGTAATAACATTGCAACAATGAAAACCAGAAGAGCTGCTCCCACAGCAGTTAATGTGATTAGAAGTGTTGTTGATCTCTTATTTTGCTTTGATGCCTCAAAACTGATATTATTAACGATATGAGATGCGTCGAGGTACTTGTCCTGATTACTGAGCTTCATAATCTCAAGTCCATTAAGAATCGCATTTGGCGCCACATTCATGATTTGTGGTGGCCCAATTTGAACTAAAATCTTATCTGTTTCCATCTGAACATTCAGTACAAAATCCACAATATAAGCAGTCGACAGCTCAGCCTTGCTCAATATACCAAATGAGCTCAACGCAGATTCGTTGTTCATATAGACATTGAACACGAGATTACTTGTATTGTTGCTGATAAAATCACAAAAATGTAGCCGAACTAAATACCGAAAACCCGAATCAACTTTAAACATCCAGGAGATATTGAACTTCTGGTTGCTAACGTTAGCATCCGCCATTTCTTGCGCGGTGGCATAAACCAAATTCGGGGCCGTATAAGACGGAATTCCAGGCGGGTATTTAACATTATGCGGATCGGTTGACACGGTGTGAACAGAAGCAGGATTGATCAAGAACGGTTGATCCGTCTCCCAAATCCGCCAAAAAGTGTCATTTTTCGAACCAATAGCTACACCTCCCACATTAATCCTGTAAATGGTCTCAAAGGCCAAGTGTGTGGAGATATTGACATAAGGCCCGATCGGAACGGTGGCGGCGGCGGACGGAACCAATCCGTCGGGAATCGATATAACCTCAATTGCGCTGATGAACGCAATCGACCCATTAGCAGGAGTTAGCCTCAAAATTAACGGTTGCGACTCCGAATTCACCTCCAAAATGTATTCTTTGTAATGAACAGAGCTTCTAGTACTCATCTTCGAGCAAGAGAAGCTATAAAGCAAGGTGAATCCATTAGCGGCGACGGAAAAGCACGCCGACCGGAGGTTATACCGAGGACTACGAAGAGGGTAAAAATGTAGCCTCAAGAAGTGCCAACCCGCATGCTTAACGGCGAATCCATACTCGGAGAATCGGGTAAAAACACGGGCGCTTCCGTAGATACCGGAAGAGTTGGAGCGAACTACGGTGTGGGTGGTGGGGGAGACGGTGAAGGAGCGGGGAGAAGCATCACCTGAGCCGGAATCCGGTTCGAAGACTCGGCNGTGGTGTTGGAAGTGTTAGCAGCTGTTTGAGGTTGATGGGCTCCTCCGCTTACAAACGAGATGGAAACAGAGTTCATAAGAGGGGTTCATCATTAAAGCCTGATGCAACCATGTGAAGTGTTTCTTCTTTTTCTTTAATTAGAGTGTTCCTAGGTAGAACTCTTAAATGCTATAATTTTTGTACCTCGCAATTATACTTCGTTCACTTACAAAATTAGCATCAGGTTATCAGGTCGAGTCATGTTCAAAAAGACGGAAGCTTGAGTATAATCGAATTACGTTCGAAATGACAGAAAGTCGCGTTAGATCGAATCACAGTCAAATTAATGATTAAGACTAATAATTCCATAAGTTTATTAGCAAGAGTTTTCGTGAGTTCGCTTACTCATTAAAGAATAACTAATGCACTGTATATTCTGAAATTTTGCATGACAAATATCCTATATAATCTGAACGTGCTTACTCTAATGAGGATTAGAAGTAAAAAAAAGGATAATCCAGCAGTATAGTTCTTTCACTCCTGTTTATGGGCTCTGATTATGAGCTCCATTTACGACTTACATTAGTTATTAATGGCTAGTATACCGTGCCTCTCTTTTATGCATTTGCGATGATAATAATGTTTATCAATAATTTATTACTTAGACAAACTAAATTTAAAAATAATTTTAAATATTCTAATCTTTAAAATATAAAAATAGATTCTCACTCTGTTTTCGGGCTCCCAAAGATTGTTAAATAATCCCTCAAATTAAATAATAATAATAATAAAAGATAGTAAAGCATTTGAAGAGGGAGCATCTGAATCTCATGGCACCTGGGTTTAGTTTAACTGTTTAGAATTTAATTTTCATGTGTAAAAAAGGTCATAAATTCACGGACGCGTCCCCATTTTTGGTTGGTTGGATACCACCACCATTTTGTCCCTTCTCACGTTCTTCCAACTTCTCTTCACATGCTCCAGTACTCTCTAATCTTTTTCAGATCGTGTGTTTCGGGATTAAGAAAAAATTAGTTATTTTAGGAATAGAGTTAAGTTCAGGGTTAAGATGGGGATAGAGTATTTAGTTCAGAATAGTGAAAAATAATATTTGGTTGGAGTATATGGAATAAAAAGAATAGTGAATTATTATGAATAGAAAATAATGTTTGGTTGGAATTTGGTAGAGTTAGGTGAGATTAGCTAACCCCATCCAAAATAGGCTATTCTGGATTAGGTGGGGTTAGACGGACCTCACCCATTTTTGGAGTATTTGGAGATAATATGAGGGTTAAGGGGTTATTCCACCCCTTAACCTCCAACCAAATAAACAGTAACAACAGCCTCTTTTGCGAAAAATTCTAAAATTCAACACTTATATTACTAATATGGTGTTTTTTAATTAATCAAAATGCTCTTTTAAGATTCATCCATTTCGTCATGATTTTTTTTAAAAAAATTATTATATTTTTTCTTTCAAAAAAAAAGATATGACTGGCTGGAAGTAGATGATGTGGTGTAAATATTATACAGTAAACTTCCTCTTATGCAGACCGTCCCCAATCAGGTGGTAAAACGTTAAACAATTAATATCCAAAATTTTAAATTAAAAATTAACTAATCTAAATAGAAAAAACTATAGAACAAAAAATTTAATAACAAATAATAAGTCCAATGTACCCACTCAGCTATATTTTTATTTTTATCAATGAGGTCAACACATTAAAGTTTTAGAAGTTTACACAGTTTTATGTTTAAAATTTTAATTTTTGGTTATTGCTCAGCAATTACATATTGCAAGGGAAAAGAGTCGAGTGTCTATCCATGGAGTTGGAGCACCTCTGGAATCATGCACCTTACATGTATTAACCTTTAATTTTCTATCATCACGTATTTTAATTTTGTCAATTAACAATTTTATGTGCAGTACTTTCTATATTTATAAATTGAATTATAAGATTTAGATGTAATAATAATAGTAAAATTTTAAGGGCCAAACAGAACTAAAGTGAATGTTCAGGGACCNGTGGGAAATGGGAATGGAGGTGGAGGTGGTGTTGGAAGTGTCAGCAGCTGTTTGAGGTTGATGGGCTCCTCCGCTTACAAACGAGATGGAAACAGAGTTCATGAGAGGGGTTCATCATTAAAGCCTGATGCAACCATGTGAAGTGTTTCTTCTTTTTCTTTAATTAGAGTGTTCCTAGGTAGAACTCTTAAATGCCATAATTTTTGTACCTCGCAATTATACTTCGTTCGCTTACAAAATTAGCATCGGGCTATCAGATCGAGTCATGTTCAAAAAGACGGAAGCTTGAGTATAACCGAATTACGTTCGAAATGACAGAAAATCGCGTTAGATCGAATCACAGTCAAATTAATGATTAAGACTAATAATTCTATAAGTTTATTAGCAGAGTTTTCGTGAGTTTGCTTACTCATTAAAGAATAACTAATGCACTGTATATTCTGAAAATTTGCATGCCAAATATCCTATATAATCTGAACGTGCTTACTCTAATGAGGATTAGAAGTAAAAAAAAAAGAAAATCCAGCAGTATAGTTCTTTCACTCCTGTTTATGGGCTCTGATTATGAGCTCCATTTACGACTTACATTAGTTATTAATGGCTAGTATACCGTGCCTCTCTTATATGCATTTGCGATGATAATAATGTTTATCAATAATTTATTATTTAGACAAAATAAATTTAAAAATAATTTTAAATATTCTACTCTTTAAAATATAAAAATAGATTCTCACTCTGTTTTCGGGCTCCCAAAGATTGTTAAATAATCCCTCAAATTAAATAATAATAATAAAAGATAGTAAAGCATTTGAAGAGGGAGCATCTGAATCTCATGGCACCTGGGTTTAGTTTAACTGTTTAGAATTTAATTTTCATGTGTAAAAAAGGTCATAAATTCACGGACGCGTCCCCATTTTTGGTTGGTTGGATACCACCACCATTTTGTCCCTTCTCACGTTCTTCCAACTTCTCTTCACATGCTCCAGTACTCTCTAATCTTTTTCAGATCGCTTGGTTCGGGATTAAGAAAAAACTAGTTATTTTAAAAATAGGATTAAGTTCAGGGTTAAGATGGGAATAGAGTATTTTTATGTTTGGTTGGGGGTTGGAGTTAGTCCAGAATAGTAAAAAATAGTGTTTGGTTGGAGTATATGGAATAAGAAGGATAGTGGATTATTATGAATAGAAAATAATGTTTGGTTGAAATTTGGTGGGGTTAGGTGAGGTTAGCTAACCTCACCCAAAATGGGCTATCCTGGATTAGGTGGGGTTAGCTAACCCCACCCATTTTTGGGATGTTTAGAGATAATATGGGGGTTAAGGAGTTATTCCACCCCTTAACTTCCAACTAAACAAATGGTGACAATAGCCGCTTTTGCGAAAAATTCTAAAATTCAACACTTATATTACTAATATGGTGTTTTTTAATTAATCAAAATACTCTTTTAAGATTCATCCATTTCATCATGATTTTTTTTAAAAAAAAATTATATATTTTTTCTTTCAAAGAAAAAAATATGACTGGCTGGAAGTAGATGATGTGGTATAAATATTACACAGTAAACTTCCTCTTATGCAGACCGTAAAATGTTAAACAATTAATATTCAAAATTTTAAATTAAAAATTAACTAATTTAAATAGAAAAAACTATAGAACAAAAAATTTAATAACAAATAATAAGTCCAATGTACCCACTCAGCTATATTTTTATTTTTATCAATGAGGTCAACACATTAAAGTTTTAGAAGTTTACACAGTTTTATGTTTAAAATTTTAATTTTTGGTTATTGCTCAGCAATTACATATTGCAAGGGAAAAGAGTCTAGTGTCTATCCATGGAGTTGGAGCACCTCTGGAATCATGCACCTTACATTTATTAACCTTTAATTTTCTATCATCACGTATTTTAATTTTGTCAATTAACAATTTTATGTGCAGTACTTTCTATATTTATAAATTGAATTATAAGATTTAGATGTAATAATAATAGTAAAATTTTAAGGGCCAAACAGAACTAAAGTGAATGTTCAGGGACTAATAGTGCAAGTAATTTCTCTAAAAAAAAGAAAAATTAGAAGACCTTATTCCAAACCGTCTTATATTCGAGGGGTCTTCGTACAATTTTTGTCCGAGTCGGTATCGGGTACGGGTCGTGACATAATAAGCAGATAAATTATCCGAAATCCAACATTCAACCTTATCGTGGTCTCGATCACCGCCTCTCCTCGACACCAACAGAAGCTTCTATCTCCCTCTCCCTCCTCCGATCTCTAGGGTTAGGGTTAGGGTTAGGGTTAGGGTTAGGGTTAGAGACGAAGAAGGGAGGATGCCGCAGCGGCACTCGAAGAACAACAATGACCTCGCGTTCTTCACGTACGAGGAGAAGCGGAAGCTCGGGTACGGGACGCAGCGGGAGCGCCTCGGCAAGGACTCGATCAAGCCCTTCGACGCGTGTTGCCTCTGCCTCAAGCCCTTCATCGACCCCCTCTGTTGCCAAAAGGGCCACGTCTTCTGCAAGGAGTGCATCCTCGAGTGCCTCCTCGCCCAAAAGAAGGACATCAAGAGGTTAGGGTTTCATATAATTCCACTCTTTCTTCTGATTCCAATCCATGTTCGTTTTGTTTGATCTCGTTGGATCTGTTGTGGGCGCTTTGATGTGTGATCTATGTTTTGTGTTTTTGGCTACCGTAGTTTTTGTGGAGAATTGGGGGAATTACGTTGAGGTTAATTATGTTGATTTATTGTTAAGATTACTGTTGATAAATTTATAATTTCGTTGAGTATGTTAGTTTTTAAAGATGCTATATCTGTGATAAAGTAGGTTCATGTGTTGATGTTTAGTAAATTTGGTAATGTTTGAATTGGTACGTGAAACTTATTTATTGAAAAAGAAAGGGGGCTGAAATTGAAGGTACTTTTACCGGATCGCCGTTTATTTTAAGCTTCATCTTCAAAATTTGCCAAGTGATTCAATCTGAGTTCCAGCACTGACCTCCACTTAAAAGAGTGTTAAAAGGGTCATCAGGTGTGATCTCAATTTTAGTGTATTTGTAGGCAGCATTTAACTGGCTTAGATTGTTTAGAAGATAACATAAAGTGTTTTTTATTGATCTGTCTGTGTGACCATTTGTTGATTGGCCAAAGCATCTGAACAAAAGACACAAATTTTCTAACACCAACTTCCCTTTTATCAAGTCGTCTTTTGTTAAAAATCTCATCACGCCAAACGTGCCATAGTAAGGCTTTATAGGGATTCCCAAACTAAGGGCTAGTTTGGGAGTGTCGTTGCCAAACTCACCCACTTTGATGCTTTAGAGGGTCTCGTAAAATCTAAAAAATGCTTTAGAAGTTTTCATGTATGATGTTATATAACGGTAACTCGAACTGCCGTGGGAGAAGCATTGGGTGGGTGCTTCTCCTTTTTGTTTACTCAAGGAACACGTTTAATTGGTTGATAGAGAGTATGAGAAGATTCTACGATTGCATAGTGAATGCAACCTGAGACCTCTTAGTTATTTCTCTCCGAACAGAATAAATCATCTTGTAGGGGAAGTTTTACTATCCTAAGGTGTCAGTATAATTAAAAGAAAACCCCTATGTATTCATATCGCACCTAATGGACGTGTGCAATTAGCAAATAATTTGGTCTAACATCGAACCTCAAGAAGAATTGTATTATCATCCATTAGTTGCAACTTTTGTTTGATGTCTGTCCAAAACCTCATCTTTGATTTAGTAAAGTTGATCTTCATTCTTTATATGCTCCAGGAAACTTGCTGCCCATGCTGCTCAACAAAATCAAGAGAAAGAAGAGCAAGAAGAGAAGCTGATGCTGCAAAAAGCCCGAGAACTAGAGGCTTTTGATCAGCAGAACCACGGCGCCGTCCCGCAGTATAATAACGACAAGAGCAACACGCATGACAAGAATGGCTTCCACGGGGCGAACAGTGTAAAAGTAACTTCCTACGAAGAGGAAGCCCTCCGCGACATGAAGGCCTTTTGGCTCCCGTCGGCTACTCCAGGCGCCTCGGTCAAAGTCGAAGCTCCCTCCACCGACACTATTTGCCCCGAGGGAAAAGAGAAGCTGAAGCTAAAAGCCCTTTTCCCCATCTACTTCACGGAAGATACTGGTAATGGTCAGAAGAAGACCAGGAGTTCGGACAGCAACTACATCTGCCCCAGCTGCAAAGTGACCCTGACGAACACGATGTCGCTCGTGGCTCTCACCACGTGCGGCCACGTGTTCTGTAAGAAGTGCGCAGATAAGTTTGTGGCGACCGACAGGGTGTGCTTGGTGTGTAGTAGGGAGTGCAAAGTGAGGAACTTGGTTCCCTTGGAGAGAGGCGGGACGGGGTTTGCCGGGCACGACGACAAATTGGAGGCGACCGACTTCAAGCACTTGGGCAGCGGCACGGGACTTGGGTTGGTCAAGCCTGTCCCGAGGGGTCTCTAGCTGTTGCTTATATGCGCACTGCTGCTCGATAGATCTTGATTATACACATGCTAAATGTTGTGTTACAAGTTGTGGTCACGGGCCTTCTATGCTTGAACAGTTGAAAATGTGTGCCTCTCTTTTCTCTTCCCTCTTTTGTGAAGGGCTATAGTTTAGTCGAATAACAAATTCTCGGCCTGTTCCCTCAATTGTTTTTTTTTTCTTTCTTAGCTTTTGATTATTTTGATTTGAGCTAATTTCGACTAAGTTATAGTTTTGATAAATTCAATGGTTTTTGTGCTAATTGAACGGGGAATTGTGTTATGCTTTATAGTTAACATGATCATCTATTAAAATTGAAACAGTTAGATTTAAATTACTTCAGTATTTTTCTTATCCTTATTTCAACATTTTTAACCGCAACAAAATTTAGTCGAAGCGAGCTCCACCAGGTTTTCATGAGACGGATAAGGGGCGACTGCGACAGGGCAACATTTGCTTTCACCCACACACATACACACACACACACACACACACACACACGGACTCTATATATTAAGCCTACGAACTTGGGAGCTTTAGATAAAGGGAAACTCACACACACACACACACACACTCATTTATGTACTACTCTCTAATTAGCTGAATCGTTCTGCTTCAAAATTTTCCTCCTCAAATCCGCCAAAAATGGCAGCTTTATCCCACTGGATTTGTTCCCTTCCCAACCAGGTGCCATGAGCTCTCAAATTTCATCTCTATTTTTTTTTTCTAATTCTTTTTTTTTTTGTAAATTTTCTTTTTTTTTTTTCTGAATTATAGAAAGAGAGAAGTGACGGGTTTTGGCTGATATTGTATATGATTGAATTTTGTAAAAGGTTAATTTAAAATTTGTTTCGGTTTAAAAGTTGAAAGTATGGAAGAAATGTGAATTATTTTCCTTTTTATGTGATATGTAGTATGTACTACGTGCTTGTCCAGTAAGACACAGTGCATCATCTTCAATGATTTTTCTCTTTTCCCCTTTTTTTTTAAGTTTTCCTGCTCATTTCTGGTACTAATCTTTGGGATGGAAGATATTCAGAAGATCAATGTTTATAATCTAAATATTGGTTCAACATTACTAAGGGTAAAATGTATGAATAGGACATTCCTGTACTACACTTAACGCCAATATTCTGGCTTGGACCCTGCACTTCTCACTTAAACATTTTAATCGTTGAACTTTTATATACATTGCACTTTATTCGTCGACTATAAAACAGAAAAAAAAATTCTTAGTTCTCTTGTAGAATTGAGAACGGCCTGTTTAGCCCTTTAATTACAAAGTGCAGCATTTGTAAAAATCGAGAGACTGAAGTGTTTGAGTGAACTAGTACGGGGCGAAGTGCACGGACTATCATATCAATACATGTCACCATATTAGTAAATCATATTCAACTTTATCAGATATTTCAAGTGTGAAGGCCTTCTTTTCTTTCCACAAATTTGTAATGTTAGATTACCTATTACAGCTTCTATGAAAAGAAGATGGATGCTAGTTGCAACTGGTGCATTGGTTTCTGGCCTGTTACATTCCACTTCTGCATCTGCTGAAGGTAGCATCATCATTCGCTCTCTCTCTCTCTCTCTCTCTCTCTCTCATTTTTCCCTCTCTTTCTGTGATCATTGCCTGCATTTATTTTCTTTTTTCGTCATACTGAAACCATTTCTACGGTGAAGAGTAGTAAACAATTACGTAGAATTTCACATGGAACTGATTTTGTTGATGAATCTTTCCATCATTTGGTTTAGTAATCTTATATATGCCACCTTATACATGCTAACTTGTTTCAAGATTGTAGGAGTACCGGATAATTATCGAGCTTTTGTGGATTACGAGGATGGATATTCCTATTACTATCCCTCAGATTGGAGGGTAAGTTGTTACATGCGTATGCAAACTAACCAAACGTTAAAAAATGAATTCTCCTCAGCAAACCAGTTGAATGGAAGCAGTTGAATTTTACGCCTCTTTTCAATTTGTGTGGCTGCAGGATTTTGACTTCCTCGGGCATGATTCTGCATTCAAAGATCGTTTCGCAGCATTGCAGCATGTGAGAGTTTGCTTTATCCCGACCGATAAAAAAGATATTCGTGATTTGGGTCCGATGGAGGAGGTAATTTAGAGATGCATCAGTCATATGAACTGAGAGTAGCATTTTGAGATATAGATATATCCGGCATATGAAGTAGAGCTTATTCATAAAGTTATAAAAACATAAAATTTCGTACTGAGTAGCATTTCTATTTGCGCGGCAGGCAATTTTCGATTTGGTAAAGGATGTATATGCTGCACCAACTCAAGTGCCGACAATCTATGAGATGCAGGAGGTTTGTTGCTTTTTGACGTTTAAATCGTAACTAAATAGATATCTCATAAAGGGGCAGTGACCTCTCTAGTTTGTTATGCCTCGCATGTTCTTCATATGCGTATGTCAGCAAACTTTTACATACTCAAGAGCAGTGTTCATTGCTTCATAGGAGTCTTGCTAGATGAATTCGGTAACTTCAACTTTTGGCCTTAATAATAAAATATCATCGAATATTGTATGCAGCGTACGATTGATGGAAAGAACTACTGGACATTTGAGTATGAACTTACATTGCCAAGCTTCTCCCGAACTGCTTTTGCGACCATTGCGATAGGGAATGGTATGTAGTCTGACAACCTCATTTTGAACACACTGAACCGCAACAACTGGGGCTTCCAATCTAACCAGATGATTCAAATTACTTATCATTCTAGTGACCTGCACTGACAAAAAAATAAAACTGAGAATGTATCTTCATAGAATGTAAATTGGACTGCGACACGGAATTATTAATGTATCTTCCATTTCTATCAGATTACTGAAATTTGTGAGAGGAAACCATATTTGGCAAATGCCAAGTGTTTTTTGAGAAATGACCACTCTATCATTCTTTTTTCCTTGGAAGGTCGGTACTACACGCTGGTTGTCGGTGCAAATGAGAGACGGTGGACGCGAGTTCGCAGCAAGCTCAAAGTGGTAGCTGACTCTTTCAGGATGCTAGACATATGAATTACGACCGAGAATATATTCGGCTCTTTCATTTAATAAATGAGTGATTTTTTTTTTTCTTGTTGTACTGTATATAATTCATATCTTCTTTTTCAAATACCTCTTGTTCTACTTTTGCTCTTGTTCCAACTAAGCTTTTAATGCTTCTTTCTTTCTTTTCTTTTCGACCGATGTTATGACTACATTTTTCGACCGTTCTTATGACTATATTTAGTTGGTACGCATCTTCATACCGATTGGCTGCTCTAAAATGCAAAGAGGCGATCAAACACTTGGCGCTTTTGCTGTAGCATAAAGCTTTAATTTAAAGATTCTGCCCTTGCAACAGACAGAAGCTACTAGAGGATAATTTTAGCAATAAAACTAGATTGTGGTGCTTCTGCGAAGAGCGCTTCTGAGCCACAACCCCTCGCAGAAACTCCACATGCGTTACAGGCCCTGGAAGTAAGTTGCTTGGGGGGTAACATTCATGTGCCTAAACACTGATTGCAAGGGCAAGATGATAACGCATTCGACTCGAAGAAAGTGGGAGGAAAAACTAGTTTATATGAACCAAGAAGAGGTTTAAAAATATCTGATCAACTTCTGCAGTTGCAGCTGCGAATCAGACGCAGGTTCATGCACTAATCCTACCTTCAAAAAAAATAAAATAAATAAAACATAGAACATGCCTTCTCCTTCACATGTTCAAAACCAATCCTCAAATAAAATGAAATGGCCCCAACATAATAACACACACACACACACGCAAAAGAAAGAAAGAAAGAAAGAAAGAAAAAAAGGATAGCAAACAGCTGCAACCAGGATGAAGAAGCCTCATTGTTAGTAGAGCTATAAACAGATTTGAATTCTTACATGGCGTGGAGCCGCAGAAATATTAACTACAACAACGCATGCCTCCCAAAGAATAAGTACAATAAACCAAAGACTTAAAATATTCCACCACCAAACTCTATTGCTCAATGTCTCCATGCCCGCGTTAACTATTTCGGAATATATAACTCCTACCCACTACAACAAACCGTGTCTCAAACCCGAACCCGACCCCGAATTCGCTGAAGTTCTCCATCTCATCCATTCCACACAAGCTGCCACAGAGTGACAGATGATCTCATTCAGCTATTCCGTGATGTGAGAGAGAACTCAATCGAAGGGCTGAAAAAATTTCACATGTGAAGATCAACCTTAAGTGATTTACATTAGTCGATGCTGCCGGATTCCCTTAGTGAAATGAGGCTGCATGAGCCGAACGTAAAGGCCGTTCATCTGCACTAAAGAGTCATGTGTGCCCTGCTCAACGATCCTGCCGCCATTCAATACAACAATGTTGTCCACATGCCTCATCATAGCAGCTCTATGCGCGATTAGAATAGTGGTTTTGTTCCCCATGATCAACGTGTCGAGAGCCTCCTGAACCACCCGACTTGACTCAGACTCGATTGCTGAGCTGGCCTCATCCAGCAATAATATTGGAGCGTTTTTCAACACTACACGTGCAATCGCAATCCTCTGCTTTTGTCCGGGTGTCAAGTCGACCCCTCTCATGCCCACATGAGTATCATAACCATGTGGTAAACTACTTATAAAATGGTGGGCATTTGCTATTCTCGCTGCTTCTTTCATTTCAGCTTCAGTTGCATTGTGCCTTGCATATATAATGTTCTCTCGTATTGTTGTGGAGAATATAATGGGTTCCTGCTGAACCAAACCCATGTGGCTTCTTAACCATCTTAAATTAAATGACTTCAAATCTCGGCCATCCAGTAGAACTTGGCCAGCAGTCGGGTCATAGAATCTCTCAATTAGAGAAATGATCGTGCTTTTCCCGGATCCTGATACACCAACCACTGCTACTGTTTGGCCCCCGCTAACTTTAAGACTGAAATTACTTAGAACCATTACTTCAGGGCGAGTTGGGTAAGCAAAATCGACATTTCTTAGTTCGATGCTTCCATACACGTTAGGGGGTTTCAAGCCACTATTGTCATCTGGGTCAATTTTAGGCACTCGATCGATGATTTCAAATACTGAAGTTAGGGATTTTCGCCTTTTAAGTATATATGGAGCGAGTCCAAATGGCTCCACCAGGGCAAAGGTTGCAAATGAGAAGACCATGTATTCTTTAAGAGCTGTAGAAATCGAGAGCCGGCCTTTGTGAACAGAGTTGGCAGTGTACCAGAGAAGAAGGGCGTTGCAAGCGAAAAGGAGGAATTGTGACAAGCCAAAGGCAAAACCGATGAACATTCCGTGAAGGAAACTCTTCTTGAATATTTTATCGAGCTGTAAACTGTAAAGTTCCATTACCTTGTTACCAGCACAGAATGCCACAACAGTGTAAATATTTCTGACTGCATCTTCAAGGACTAAAGAGGCCTTTCTATGCATCTCTTGAATTCCCCTTGAAAATCCAGCAAGCCACATTTTCTGCAAGATAGTTCCCAGTCAGCTTCAAAGAACTAAAACACTAAGTACGAGTATATGATAATGCCATGATTCTTACAGCAAATGTTTATTTTTATGAGTTAAATGAAGAATTAGTGAAACAAAGTAGCAGTGTCAAATTTTCATGCATAAAAAACTAGCTGGCAGCAACGTAGGCATGCAAGGTGTTAAGTGAAACAGGGAAAGTGAAAAAAGAAATGTTTCTTTCTAATGCATGTATACCCTTAAAAGTTTTTGCGCAAGTACCCCTAAAAACATTGGTACTGTACACACCTCAGCAACAGTAGTTGCACCTTTATGAGGGCATCTGAGTCAATTTGTAATAAGGTAAGGTTAACTGGATAAGGGAAAGCTATAACAAAAATGGAACTAAGGCAAACATAGTTCTGTATAGGAACTGGCTCTTGCAGATTTATTAGTTTGCCAAATGTTTATGTTGAAGCAACCAATCCATAGGGCAACAAACAAATGTCAGAGCACTTTTGCAGGCGACACACAAGGAGATACTACTATACAGAGATATGATGTATGCTAACCTGTGCAATAGCAGAGATTGTAAGGATAGGTACAGTTGCTAGGGCAACAAGCGCCACCCGCCACTCCAACAACATGCCGATAACCAGAGTCACAACAACTGCAGCTGTGTCTTGTATGAAAATTGAAAGACGGTTGCTGAAGGCGGCGCGAACAAAGGTTGCGTCATTTGCTAGACGCATGGACAGTGTATCAGCACTGTTCTCCTCTTCATCAAACCACCCAACTTCATTACGTAGCATTGCTGAAAAAGGACATTTGAAATTAGTTAGAATGCATGATGTTTCCATATATACCTCTGCAAGAAAGCACTAATAACACTATACCTAAATCATCTCAGTAGCTTCCCACTTTAATAAAAGCAGAAGCTTTAAATTAGAGCCTGTGCTTTCAGACAAAAAAAGATCCCCGCTATAGCAATAACTTAAGACTTTTTGTTTGCCATAGGCCTGGTGACTAAAAAAAATTCTACTTCCTGAGTTCCTGGAGTAGAAACACTCTTCCGGAAGCCAGGCAAAATAGGCAGTCACATATATCACAGTAAAATCTTAAGTTTTCATGTATACTCATTCGAACTTGATTTCTTCAGTATATACCTTTGTACTTACAAAATAATGCCCCTCTTTGAGGGAAAGAAAATTCTGACACAGAACTTGGACAAGGGTGTTCTTGTTATGAAAATGCTATCTATAATATATGATTTCGCAGTGATATACACGTAAAGACCCCTAAAAGTGTACTGTTTACGAAATTGCAACAATCACCTGAGAACATCATTCTCCTCACACGTTCAGTCATCTTCTCACCCATTATACCAAAATAAAAGTGCTGCAAGAAGTTGGCAACCACCGTTATAACACCCATGCACGCAATAATTAAGCACCACTTATTTACTTCATGATGTACATCATGGACACCAATTCTGTAGTATGCTGCCACTATCAGCGCAATAGTGTAAGCAAGAAGCGGGTTAAACGAACCAAAAATCGCTGCACCAATACTTCCTAAAAGAGCATAAAGCCATTCTGCAAAGCTGAGCTGTGCAAGCCTCCAAAAAGAGGGAGGTTTCTGGCGCTGCACATCCTTTGGCGCTTTGTGTTTTGTATATGCATCATCAAACTGATTGATTGGACGGCTAAAAGTCTTCGAATGTGATCGCTCATTCTTCGGGTCAGAGGTCAAAAGCGGAGATATCGGTGATTCTGGGTCTGAAGTATTCGAAGATTGTCTCTGTATGGTTTGGACATCAATTTTGGGTAATTCAGGCAATCTCATTTCGAAACTGTCCTGCCTTTTAATAGACGGGACTCTTTCTGTAGAGACCAAGGGAATTGAATTGTCTATCATTTGCTCTGAAGGTGGGCTTTGGACCTTGGGGGATTCGTGGGAATTATTGCTGTAATTGACATCTGACTGCCTGAATGGGAGAAATCCCTGTGTTCGTTGAAGTGAAGGTGATTTTGCCATTTTAGGAGAGGATGATTCTTGGAAGCTGTGGCTAGCTGATGAGTCCTTCTCTATTTGGAATGCCGCAGGCTCTTTGTAGCTCCTGATAGGTGTCCTGAAAAAGGGTTTAGAGAAAATCAAGAATAAATTCCGTGCTGAAGCCATCCTTATCTCACAAGTGTAGTTGCTTATTACATAACAAATCATAAGTTTTTCTTTGTTATTTTGAGGACGATACAAAGTAGATGACTATACGCCTGTACACGTGATCTCTTCACGTAGAAATATATCAAGTGAAGAAGATATCAGATATATTATAACAGCATGAAATCATCAAAATGGAAGATGTGTGGAAAACAAAAATTACCTTGAATCATCAATTGGGCATAAGTGATACAAAAACTAATTATTTTTAGATGAGAATACCATGGCCCACATAATTCCGCATTGAAAGAACTTGCAAAATTGTTCCACAAAATGTAGAGTTTCCTACTAACAAGCCATAAGAGACAGCCTACAACATAAATAAAAAATAAAGGACTCCTAGTATTGGCATGCCACAATCATTAAGTACCCCTAGTACAAGAATTATATAGATCATAAGCTAAATCCGAGAAAATATAGTAATTTTAAGTTACAAGAGAGTACCATAAATATGAACTAATAAAGAAGCTTATATAGAGTGTATCTTACCTCTTTGGGAGTTTGACTGCCTCCTCGCATCTAAGAAGTTCTGCATAAAGTCCATCTAGGTTCAGCAATTCATCATGGGTACCCATCTCAACAAGTTGACCCTCCTCCATCACTGCTATATAGTCAGCATTTCTTATAAGGCTAAGGCGCCTAGCTATTATAATAGTGGATCTCCCTAACATCAAAATATCCAACGCTTCCTGAACAGCCTTTTCGGCCTCAAAATCAAGGCCACCCGTGACTTCATCGAGGAGAAGAATAGACGGATTCGACAGAACAGCCCGAGCAATAGCAAGCTTTATCTTCTGTTCATCGGTCAATGCTAAACCAGCCCTACCAACCTAAATGTACATTATTCAATCAGCATAGAAGAAAGAAGAGAAAACAGCAGCTAAAAAACAAAGAAAAAAAAAAAAGAGGAGCCTAAGTTGTTCTAGTTAAAAAACTTAGGTCTTTTACAAAATTATCCCTGTAAAATAGTCTATTCACATATATACCCTTGTAAAAATGAGCTTTCCATGTACGCCCCTCAAAAGTGCAGCTTCTAAAGAAGATACGTTCATCTAAAGTTGGGGAGTCATCCAATCCAAGGGGAGAAGTTGGCTTTGTATTATAACTTTTCTTTTCATAAGCCAGGAAATTCTGTAATTACAGCATTATACAAGTAAAGAATTAAGTTTCCACAGGGTACATATTAGAATTTAGTTTTTGCAGAGTTATATATGTAAATAGCTAATTATTCAGGAATTGCAGTTAACTAACGCAACCCAACAGGATTTTAAGATCTCTGTGTTCATGCCAAAAGGTGCATAACATTACACTTGAGACACCTATCCCTAGAGGTACATTAATAAATATACGAGCATGGTATGTACTCTTACCTGTGTATCATATCCCTTTTCGAGTGAACTGATGAATGTGTGTGCATGTGCCGTCTTAGCAGCCTCCTCAATCTGATCAAATGTAGCAGATCTTCCATATGCAATGTTTTCCCTAATGCTCAAACTCAATAACGCTGGTTCCTGAGTCACAAGCCCTATTTGGCTTCTTAACCATTCTAGCTTCAAATTTTTTATGTTTTCTCCATCCAACAGGACTTCACCTGCACCAGAAAATGAAAAATCCTTCTTCACTAAAACTTACAAGAAAGGCAAATTAAGCGAAAGTTAACTAACAGTTATTACATGGCGAATATACCTAATGTAGGATCATAGAAGCGTTCCATCAGAGGAATTATGCTGCTTTTTCCTGAACCATTTCTACCAACAAGAGCCACAGTTTTTCTAGCAGGAACAGTAAGGTAGAACCCACTAAGTATAGGAATTTCAGGACGGGAGAGGTAACTGAAATAAACATTTCTGAACTCGATATTTCCTTGTACTGAAGCTAAGGTATTGCCATCCTGATTAACAGTTGAGGTCGAACGGCTTATCATCTCATAAAGTCTATAAGCAGCAATTCGCCCTTGCTCAAAGGAATAGAAGTTTGTGGCTGCTTGATTCAGTCCACTACAAATAGAATAAGCTAAAATGAGAAAAGTGATAAGATGGAAAACATAATGAATCCGTTCAAAATAAGTGCTTACAGGCCACTCAGGATAACGGCAAACAGAGCTACTATAACTTCACCACCATTAGCCTTTCCATGTGAAATCAGGTACCTCCCAACCCAAAGTTGCAAAGCACAGGAGCATATCGCAAGTCCATACGTGAATCCAAGGCCAAGTCCTTGAACAAGACTTATCAATATCCCATATCGCAATGTTGCTTGAAGTGAGGTAGCATATGAGTACTTTGCAAGAGTTTCATTTGTAAAAGCATATAAGGTCCTAATGTATGAGATGGCCTGCATCATTGACAAAAAATTATCGCTCAGCAGAAGTTCTGGTGCTAACATGCCATTATCAATCAGATTAACTAATTATCTGTTTTAGTTTCCAGAAAAACTACTGCAGTGTTTTACTTAGCAATCTACAAAAGCCAATATACATCATACAGCTATTTGTTTCAGCACATGACTGCACCTATTTTTTTTTTTTCTTCTCAACCCTTATTTTTCATTTTGTTTTCAACCTGTTTTCATTTTATTTCCTACGTAATTAATGTTGTCAATATAACATTCCATAAAATGGACAGAAACGAATCAAAAGAAAGAGGACTAATTTTAAAAGATAACGAATATCAATTTAGAGACCAAAAGAAAAAACTTTACAAATATAAGATAATGAAGTGAGTATGATATAATTCTAAATCTAAAGCTGGCTAAAATTGTGAAGCTCACAACATGTAAGTTAAAGGCATCATAAGAGAACCTGTTCAGCAATGCTGGCTGCCTCAGCATATGCATCTTGAATATTTTCAGCAAGTCTGTGAAGAAATATATTCGATATTCCTCCTGCAGCGACGATAAAGGGCCCAGTGCCTAGTGTGAGAAGTGCCACTTGCCAACAGTTAATCAAACCAATAATAAGACCACCCACAAACGTAGCCATATTATGTATGTAGTTCCCAACCTGCAACATGGACATCCCAGTATTACGCTTTTGACATTCAAAGATGAGAGTCCGAGTGAAACAGATTGCAATGTTAAAAGAGAAAAAACAAGATATTTACCACAGAAAAATTATTTTTCTGCGAGTAAATCCCTGCAACATCTGAATTTTCATATATACTCTTCAGAAACTTAATTTCATTGGCATCTATCCCTGAACTTACAAAAATGCCCCAACTCAAAAAAATAAATAAATGAATAAAAGAAACCTTTCAAGAGGTATGCATGAAAATACGATTCTACAGTCATATATAAATAGAACGGGGATTGTCATGGAGTCAACATGGTTGATATGGGCCAACCATGCTGATGGGCAACACATGAAAGGAGCTCCGTGCAGGGTCTCTGTTGACCCTGCTGAGCCCCATCCCTGTGGCACGGCAATCCTCGACATAAATAGTTGATTTTTTCATAGATATGTAATTAAATAACCCCAAGAAATTTTTGTCTTTGATGTTTACCCACTGTTAGAAAATGGTTTTGTTGAGAAACTTACTTTCTCACTCAGAGCTGATTGAATGAGCAACACATCGCTCAACACCTGGCTAACAATATCTCCATTGTTGCCATAGGTATCAAAGAAACTCATGTCTTGGTTGAGCAATACTTGAACATACTTCGATCTAATGACTGCTGTCTGCCTCTCCCCAGTAAGAATCCAGCATGTGACCTCTATGAGATTAATCAATTCAGCTCATCACATGAAGAGAAAAGTAGATAGTAACTGAAATAGATAGTACCATACCCTTACCTATCCATCCCGCACAAAAAACACCAATGGCTATATAGACGATATACAGAGAGTGCTGCAAAAAGAGTTGAAAATTAAAATTCAAGAGGGTACAACAATGATTCTTGATATGATCATCTTATGAATAAATATGATAGAAGAAAATTATTATAATGAAACAGGTTACCGCATAAAATTCAATGCTAAATTCAAGAAAACAAGATAGACAAAATTGCATTATTACAGGAAAAGAATTAAAGTAGAGAAGAGCAAGAAGAAAACAAAAGTTTCAATTCATCCAGAAGCTTTCAAGAAGTTAAAACAGAAATCTATGCATTATTCCAGGGTAACCTTAAGGTTCCCCAACGTTGTAAAAGGCGCCCAACAGATTGCGGGCAAAAGGCGCCCAACAGATTGCGGGCAGTCTAGCCACAGCATAGCGCATATTTGTAATGCAAGCGCATATGCAAGATCATAGATTAGAAAATTAGAAGTATGCATAGCGCATATGCAGTTTGGATATACAAAACAATAAAAATATCATAGATTACTCTAAATAAGTTTGATAATGTCTATAAAACTAGAAGTAAGATATCGTGAATAGGGAACCACTCTCTAGGCCCCTAAAATTTGTTGTCTAACCACTGCTCATTAGCTTCAGCTATTCTACTGTTGGTATGCGGACAGCATACGTGACCCATATGTGAACTACATATGTGTATTGTCCATATGCGGCCACATTATGTGGTCAACATATGTGAATGCAAATTACATGTGCAGTCACCTGAATAAAGGGCCAATAAATAGCATAAGTTGTGCATTCTCGGCGCCACCGCATATAAGGCCTCATATGCAGTGCGGTCTATACAGAAAAGTAGAGGGAATACAATATTAGGATGTAGTAAAGTTGGGATTAAGTTATGAAACTGTCACTAAGCCTACAGAATTACAGCTTGATCCACGAAACAACCCCACGAGATGGTATAAGATAAGCACATATCTTATACCAAAATTAACAGTTTGTTACATCGCCATGTGAAATGGACATCTTAATAAGTAGAATCTCAGAAGCCTAAAATGTCTGATATGGGAAACTGAAATAACTCAACCAAAACATTCCGGCTATATGCAGTTATACAACAAGTAGAGGGAAATAGCAAAGCAGAAGCTTAATTATTCGCTACAGATTTGAGTTGCCAAAATGCAAAGCTAAACTGGGTCAGGAACCAAAGTTTTTATTGTAAAACTACAAGGTGGCTAAAGGCCGCTATAAGGATGGTAGACCAAAAGCCCACTATGTTAGATGATAAGAAGGCACTAACTTTAAAATAGATATTTACCATTGATGAACATACAAAAATCAAAACTTAAAGCACGAATAGAGTGCAACAAACACAACATGTCTGAGGTTTTAAAAAGAGAAGAAACAGCAAGCTCATCCTTGGGCAGATCATCGAAAGTTTTACGAAGGGTTCGAATGCACCCAAAACACAAAATTTTACTAGATTGTAGTGTATCTGTAGTTCCCCAAAGGATAAATCAAAATAGCTAAACTAAGCAAAGCTGTAGAAACTACAAGTCAAAAAAACTACATGGCCAGAAAAGGAAACCAGGGTCTGCATCACGTATCACCAAAACATTCCACAAGTACCTCTATCTATCAATTTCTGACTCACCTCCTTGAATTTGTGTAAGAGCTCTTCATCGTCCCTGCGCATCGCCGAGCGGATGCTCTGTGGGGTGAGGAGATTGATTGATTTCCCGAAGAAATGCAAGTATATGACGAGCGCCATCCCATGCGCCGCCGCCGCGACCGACCCAGCCACCATAAGCCCCCAATCGAGCCCGTCGGCGCACGCGAACAGCCTCGAGAAGGGCACGGCGGCGGGCGGCGGCTCGATCTCCTCGCCCTCGTCGACCGGCCCCTCGTCCTCCACCGGCACCGCCTCCGGCCCCGACTCCATGTACGGCGACGGCGACTCCGGAGGCTCCGACACCTCCGAGACCGGCGTGAGCGGCTGCATGTGCGGCGGCGACCATCCGAACAACCCCCTCGACACCATCATCTCCGCCTCTTCACCTCCCCTTCCCTACCCACCACCCCCCCTTCCTCCTCCTCCTCCTCCTCCTCCTCCTCCTTCAAAACCCTAACTCTCTCCAACCCAAACTCCCCGCGCCATCGTAGGTACGCAAACCCTTCGTGATTCGGCAAGCAATTACCCTTATTTCTATTGCAATCGGATCCATTTTGTTATCATATTCCTATAAAGATTGAAGCATTACCTCTTGGTTCGTTCTCGCGCAGGCGATTTGGGATCGCTTATGCGAGCTTGGGGCAAAAAACTTTGGCTCCGGGTGTTAAGATCTCCGAAGGAAACGGGGGGCTCCCCAAGGTCGATTTGAGCTCACCTAATGGCAGGTTAATCTCTTTCATTTGCTTTAATTTGGTGATTTGGGGATTAGGGTTTTGCTTCATAGGGGATAGTTTACGCAATCACGGTTTAAAAATGGCTCCTTTGTGTGTGTGGAGGGAGAGGTGTTGCATTGGAGTGTTGAGGTCAAATTGGGACTTTTCAGTTGAGTGTGAAGAGTTTAGAAGTAAATTAAATGACTTTTTAGGATAACAGTTATATAGATTAGAGATTTAAAGTTTAAAGTTCTTCGGATAANGAGAGAGAGAGAGCGCGTCGTCTTTTTGATCTGGCGTTGGGAGCCATCATTGCCGTGAACCTTTTTGGGCCGGGCCCACTTGCTCGCCTTTGGGCCGAGGGGAATTAGCGGAGGCCCATCTGATGGACGGCGGAGATGCGCTCGCGCGGTGGGGGTGGCAGGTGCAATTATTATAAATAAATCGGTTTTTATTATTTATATATATATATTAATACTAATTTAAAAAAAACAAAAATCAACCGGCCTGGATTGGTCGAAAATTCTCGTGGGTTTCGGGGGCGAGTGGGGCCCGCGGAGTCCGAACGCATGAGCTGTTTGGTTTCCTGCGGCGCCTTGGTGGGACCGGAGGCGAAGACTCTGCGACTCGACCCGTCCGACGTGGCGCGGTGATTCGACGGCGGGGCGGGTCGGGTGCGGGTGGGTGCGACTTTCGGGTGCGGGTAGGAATGGCGCGGTGGAGCATCACGCTGTTGGGGCATTGACTGCAACCGGAGCATGATGGAGAGGCACGAGGAGGGGCAATTTGGGGAATGTACAAGGTTTTGATAGGTGCAACGTGGCAAGGGTTATTTTGGGAAATTCGCAAGGTCAGATTTCTAGAAAACGGTACGCGGTAGGTGGAGTCTCTCGTTATCTAAAATAATTTTAAAATCCACTAATCATATCCCTGTCGTAGCGTTCCAACTAATATGACTGGTCTTTTTAAATTCATTCATTTATCGTAAAAAAATATATATATGATTAATTTATGACTGATGATGTATGATGTAAATACAATACTATAGACTTTCTCTGTTATCCTATCATAATTTTTATTTTTACATCTACATATTTGTTAATTTGGTCTTTTCTCTAATTTTTTAACTGCGTCTTTTAAATTTTTTGTTCTAAATCGACTATTTAATCTCCATAATTTTATTTTGTTTTATCAATTAACATGTGAGTTTCCAATATTTTAAAGAGGTAGAAAAGAGAGAGGAAAATAAAAAGATTAGAAGGGAAAAAGCGAAAGAAAAAAAAAGGTATGAGAAAAAAAGAAAATGGTAGAAATATAACTGATGAGGATGTTAACGAGGGATAACAAAGAAGAACAAAAAAGAAAAATAAGAAACAAAGTGAGAAATAAAAACAAAAAGAAGAAAAAAAGAATTAAAAGAAAAGAAGAAGAATAGCTTTGATCAGTCCAAAAGTTATTCATGGAGGAGAAATTTTTTTTCCTAAAATTCGGTCAACCATATATTGCCACAAACCAATTTTATTAAAATAAATACTATATAATAATAATAATAATAATAATAACAACAATAGATAATATATAATAGATAGGCGACAGAATCGTAATTAAAATAAATTATAAAAATTAGAGATTTAAAAATAAGTTAGGGGCCCAATTGAGATTTTATAAAGAAAGGTTGGGAGTAATGGTGTCATTAACCTTTGGTAAAATGAGGGTAGAAAAATGTAGGTGCACCAATCAACGACCTTAGCAAAGGACCAGACAACTTTTTGTTCCGTAGAAAATTTTTTTTATTATTTTCCAACTTTAAGTTTCCTACAGCAAATTCAGCCATATGAGATGATAAAATTTTATTCTGCATAATATAATATTCAACTTTAAATGATATATATCCTTATAATTTAGGGTGCGTTTGGTTCGCGCTATCTTTTAAAGATTTCTAGTAATCCAATGGGAATAAAAAAATATGACGGTGTTTGGCTAAACGCACTAAGTAATCTAGTTGGTAATATCGGATTCACTTGGGAATAAGATTCACTCCAAAATACTAATCTCATTCCCTTGAGGGANCAAACTTTTGATAACATTATCTAAAATTAATTAAATAAATAAATTAATTAATTGTATATTTTTTGTAATATTAAATAATATGGCTAATTAATATTACCGTGCGAACCAAACACAGGAATTCCACATTCTTAGTAATAGGATTAATAGAAATAAGATTCTCGGATATCTTTTATTCCTAGTAATCTTTTATTATGCGAACCAAACGCACCCTTAGTATAATATGTACTTTTTTGAATGTTAAAATAGGTTAAATTTTTAAAAAATATATATGGCATGAAAAATTTTTAATATGATTGTAATTAAGGAGTTTGACTTTTTTACTATTTTAAAATTTACTATTATACATAATTTGGTAGTACAGTATATTTTCTTTACGAAATAATCTATTTTATTCTAAAAGATGACTCGATAGATAGCGGTATATATTTTATTATAAATATTCTATCGCACTTTGCGGTATATATTTTATTATAAATATCTTATCGCACTTTCCATCAACCGCGTGATGTGTATAAATTTTTTAAATAAATTTAAAAAATAAACATAATAAAATATTCATGTGTCCTAACAAGTCCGTAAACTTTTGTTAGTTATTATTATTAATTAATTATTATCTGAAATATCTGTACTTTTACATAAAGCTACTGCATGAACCGTCCAATGCTGAAGTGGTGGACCTGGTCCACGCGAGCGTTCCCCGGCGAGTGAGAGTGAGAAACTCGAAGCGAGGGTGGAGGACGAGGAGACTGGGGAGGTACCGATTAATCGGGGCGAGGAATGGCGCCTCGTTCCGCGGCGAGTGTTTGTTTGGTAGTTTTTGGAACGGTTTCAGGAAATGCTCGGGTCGAGGAAGCAATCGCGATGCACCAACACCAACAACAGCAGCAGCAGCAGCAGCAAAAGCGCGGGTTCGAGAAGCGCTTCTCCGCTTCAAAACTTAGACTTTATTTTTAGGGTTGGTTTGGGATTGCGGGAAGATTGCGTTACGTGCGATGAGAAAATATGTTGGTAAAATATTATATTTGTTTTCGTACGTAATATTGCGTTCAGCACGATGAGTCGGTTACGATATATTTTCTGCTGACGATATATTTTCTGCTGTCCCACTGCAAAATACATAAGCATATTCCTATAATCTTTTTCTTCAACTCTATTTTATTTAATAGCGTTAGATAGAACTCAATATCAAACTAAGTCTTAGAATTACAGAAAGATTGGGTTACGTGTGAAAAAAAAATACAATAAAAAAATATTTTATTTATTTTCGTATATTATTATAAGTCGATTATATTATATTTTTTTCAGTTCCATCGAAAAACGTAAAAATATATTTTTAAATATTTTTATTTTTATTTTATTTTTTCTAATAACGTGGATCTTAATTCCAAACTAAATTTTACGTGTTGTGTTTTGGGCGGCATGGTGGGCATGCATTTAATAAAGTTCATGTTTTGGCTGCGGCTATAATATCTTTTGGGCGGCTTTGGAATCTCTATTAATTTTTTAATTTTTTAAAGTGCTTTTAATTAATTGCTTTGAGGTTGGAATTAAAGGCATTAGAGGAACTCTTTTGTAGTGTGTACGCTCTTTCAACTCAAAAAGACTGTTTGTTGAGGGTACAAAATCCTTTTGAGTTTTTTACTATAAATTTTGTACTGTTCCATCCCTTGTTCGAAGATATAAACTTTTTTCAAAAAAAAAAAAATCACTTAAACTACTTGGTCGAGACGAATTACTCCATAAACACGCAATAATTCTACTTTATCCCGTGATTTTGAACAAATGAAAAAGAGTTCAAGAGATAATGATGAACTTATTATATATAACACAAGCATTCTATGAACAACAGTAAACTATTTATACCGAAAGTTCCTAGTACAAATAGCAAAGGACTCGACGGTTGGTATCCAGCTCCTAAGTTCGAATATATCCTAATTGATTCACATTTTCAACTAAATTTATTTATAAATAAAATAAACAAAGCAGATAGTATTCTATCTTTTTTTAAAAAAGAAAAAAAGAAAACTACTTGTACACGAATTAATTATTAATTACAATGTTATCTAATATAAGAATAGTGGGACAGATCATATCCTAGAGCATGAAATAATTATGGCTTTTGGTGTACACGCTTTGCCCTTTTAGAAATGTTTTATAGAGTTATAGATATGCACTCTAAAGGATCACATGGGACTTCAATTGGCTCATCCTTTTAGCATGCCAATCCTTTTCAAATTGATCTCTTAAAAAAATATAGATTTATTTATATTGAACTCTCCTTATTTAAAAAGAAATGAATTGAATTTTTAATATGGTTTGGTGCACTCTAGGACCACTCAGATTGTTATCTGGTAAATTCGAATCTTAAAGCATCAAAGCCTTTTGGATCAATAGCATTGTTCATGCTCTCTAAAAACATTCCCCTCCGCATGAACTCCGTATCTTTCATTTTGGATTATGAGAATGAACTAATCTTTCAAGATTTGTAAAGTCACCCTTAAATAAATGTTCTAAATTTCTAGTAATAATGATTAATTAAAGTGAATTTGGGGTGGTTCGTTAATTCGGATACCGAGCTCCGTGGGCTTGTGATCTCGTGGAACTTGATGTGGTGGCAAGCGAAGTCGAGTTTCTAATCTATATGACTCTGAGCCCCCGTTTGGTTCGGGGTTAAGAAAAAGTAGCTATTTCAGGGATAAGGTTAAGTTCAGGATTAAAATGGTGTTAAAATTTTTTTGTGTTTGGTTGGAGGTTGGAGTTAGTCTAGGATAGTGAAAAAAAGTGTTTGGTTGGAGTAGATGGGATAAGAAGATAATGATTGATAAAGAAGAAAAATGTGAGAGCTCGAGATGCGTGCGGGGTTAAAGTTGGGAGGGGGAGTGGGGTTAATGATTGATAAAGAAGAAAAAGGTGAGGGTTCGGGATACGTGCGGGGTTAAAGTTGGAAGGGGGAGTGGGGTTAGTAAACCCCACTAACCCAGTTTGAGGTGGGGTTTACTAATCCCACCCAAAAGAGTGGTGTTTGGGTATAAATTGGGGGTTAAGGAGTTATTCCACCCCTTAACCCCCAACCAAACGGTGGCTGAGAAATCAGGAGATTATCTTTAATGTTGTATATGGATGGATATCATATGGGAACTAGTATTTTTCAGTTTGTAACAAAAAAAAAAAATTGTATCGATCGTTCCTAGCGCAAGTGAATAAGAGTTTAATAATTGATACCTGAGATTTTAAATTTAAAGTCAAATTGTTTTACCTGTCCAATTATGGAGCACAATTTTGTTAAGGAGCTTTTTAGTGAGATTTTGTTTAAACAGCTTGCTAAGCCAGATAAATCCATACAATTTATCTCGTGTTTGAACTTTAAAAATATTATTTTGAATTAGAAGGTTTTTGTCTGAATCCGTATGAAACGGAGGATTTAGAAGGGGCCGGATAAGGAGAATGAGGTACCAACCCGTTTATAAAAAGGTTTTTCCTCCATTATTCTCAGATGCATATCTTTTCTATACATATAAACATAACAAAATTGTATAAAAATGGAAAAATGTACGGAGATTCTCTTACCGGAAATGATCATTTTGAAGTAACTCTATTTTTTGATCGACACTCTCTTAACTTTGTTATTTTTTTCAAACCTGTAATTTCGTTATGAATTAATTGATGATTCTATCCACTTAAATGAATTCGATCAGTTTTAATAACCAAACAATTTAAATAAAAATTAAGAAGCTATGAAAAAAGAAAAATCAACCGAAAAATTTGTATCTAATGCTGCATTTTGGGACCCTGAATGCTTGGCTTGAATATCAATAGATTCGGTAGTGTACAGGAAGTCGGTGACGAATAACCTCCCGTCGCCGACTCTTTGGATGGGCTCCGGTCCCGAGTCTGAGCTCTGGCGCGGCCGTGCCTGAACCTCTGCGTTTCTCAGAAAAGAGTTAATGCGCGCACCAGGTGTACCATGCACCGAACCCTTAAGACACCACTAGTAGAAGCTTCGAAATAAAGATTTGCAGTTGTTGTATAGAGATTAGAGAGTCATCTTTGAGATCGGTGTTTGCCTACGGATTAAATAATAAATAGATAAATAAATAATAAAAACCATACATTTTATCTCTCAATTGATTTTTGAAGGGCTCGGTGCATTCTTATAGATTGTTGTTCCATTTTAGCACACGTAGTAATCGCGAAATGGTGTGTCCGGTGCATGATGCATCGGGTGCACGCAACAATTCATTCCCGGCAAAGCAAAGGTCCTCTCTTTCTCTCTCCCCTTCCGTCTCCCTCTCTCTCGCTCTCCCCTCCCACCTCCGCCCTTTCCTACGGCCGCGGCAGCAAAACACGTGCGGTCTCCGACGCTCGCACGTGCGACCCCCCCCCCCCCCCCCCCCCCCCCCGCCGGNCCCCAAGCCGGTACCAGGTAGGTTTTTGGATCGTTGTGGTTTAGCTGTTTTGGTCTTTATTTATTAGTTTGAATAAGCGTTGTTTTCCCCCCTTGTTATCCAGTATTTATTTAGGCTAGCGTGATGGAGGGAGTACCTTGTTTAGCGTCTCTCTCTCTCTCTCTCTCTCTCCCCCCTGACCCCCTCCTCGCTCTAAAACCCTAGCCTTACCCCTCGAGTTTACAGCTTAAAGAGAATCGAATGCTCAAGTGCGCTTTCGCCGTGATCGGGATCATGAGCACGCTCGTCATCTATGGCGTTCTACAGGTATAATTGTTTAAGTTTTACGCAGTTTAATGTCTCTTTGTGATGCAATTTACTTTAGCTTTGATGCTGTTGTTTGGGGTCATTTTTGTTCAATCTCCATTTTTGGATGAGCTTTTCAGTGAAAAATGCTATTTTTGGATTCAAAATTTATTTATTTTTCCTGCTAATAGAAGATTTTGCATTAGAGAATAAGGTTCACCTGCAGATGTTACGGGAGGCACTTTTTGGTGTTTTTACATGTTGGAGCAATTTACTGTTTTGTTATTAGCTGGACGGATAGCTGTTGATGAAAATTAAGAAATGAAGACGATACTCTATATGCCCTTGTTGTCCTGTTCACGATGATGCTGGAATTGTCTAAAACCAGTCCTAAGTTGATTATGCCAATTCATTAATCCTGTTAAAGGGTTTAAATCTGGTGTAGGTGATTCAGAATAAGATTACGCCATCCTTCTATATCTATTTTGAAGTGGGTTTTTTAGAAGCTTGTTGTTCATCCCATGTTTTGCTTGTCTATACCTTAGGTTGCTTATAACCATGTGCGACCAAGTATTGGCGATGATTCTTTGGTTTTGAAATCAAAATCTGCCTTGGTGAGGGAAATGAGAGTCTTCTTGTTAACCGTTGCATTTGCCATGTTGCAATGATGTTTTGGTGCTCATTCAATAAAAGAGGGGCTATTGAGTATAAAAATTACATACCTCTTTTGGAGTCGAATCCATATTTACTTGAATGTCGATTTAGTTGATATGATACTAACTTCTAAATTAGTTTCAACATTTCTTTGACGGGATTTGGCTAGGTGTTCTCTTTTCGTGTTTCACTCAGCTCTATAGTGATATGTCTATCTTTGCCCGTTAATCACAAAAAATCCATTAAGGCTGCTTCAGGTGTTTCTATGCCCTTCCCGTTATTGGATGTGCAATTATAGAAATTATCTGCTGACTTGGCTAGCTTAAATAATAGTTTTCGCAACATTTTAGAGTGATGGTTTTTCTCAAAAAAAAAGAGAACATTTTAGAGCGAAGGTCTTCCACATTTCACATTTTCTTTTTTTTCATGCAGGAAAAGATCATGAGAGTTCCCTATGGCCCAAACAAAGAATATTTTAGATACTCGCTATTTCTTGTCTTTTGTAACCGTATTACTACATCGACAGTATCTGCAGGGGTGTTACTGGTAAGTGGTTGAGTCCTACTTCTTTGTGCACCTAGATTTATTAGAAATGATAATTTTTTATATTTGTTCATAGGCAAGTAAGAAATCTCTGGATCCAGTTGCTCCAATTTACAAGTACTGTTTAATATCGATTTCCAACATATTAACCACAACGTGCCAGTATGAGGTGAGTTTAGGGGCCTATTATTATAAATGACATATACTACTGTTTGTATGTAACTTGGTTCTTTTCATTTTTGTTTGCTGTAGAAAGCTTGGCTCTGAAAGCAATTCTTTTATTTGATGAAATTACAACTGATTGTTTCAGGCCCTCAAGTATGTTAGTTTCCCTGTTCAAACACTTGCAAAATGTGCGAAAATGATACCTGTGATGGTAATTATCTTCTTTCCAAAGTTTGGCAGCTCTCTTTTCGTCTATCATCTGTATGATTGAAAGATTGCATGTGGTATGCTATGATTGTAAAATGTTTGACACAGACTTAATGTGAAAACTGTATTTACATCTATGCATATCATTGAATGCATTCTATTTACTTTTATAGGTTGATTTTTTAATTATTTCCTGATAATTGTTTTTTTATATTAAAATCAATCGGAGAAAAGTAAACTGCTAACGATTATATAATATATTTTTTCTCTTTTTAACTAGTACAGTTTTTCTGAAGTATGAATGTAAGAACATATACGTCGTCATTTTCATTGTAAGATTAAAAGTCTAAATAGATGCAATTCTTGTGTGTGGCTGGTAAATTTCCTAACAAATAAACTAAATAGCTAATTAGGACATCCATTAGCTGTTAGCTTGTTTAACAGCAGATCACGTTTTCTTTGTCGGTCTATCCAAGGCCCATGGTTGGTCCAGCATGGCATACTGCTTCTCCTGCTAGCTAGAGTTATATTAGTATCTTTGAGTTTATCTATTTATCGGGATATTCTTTCTCATCTGTTTGGTACCTATTTCAGGTTTGGGGTACGGTAATAATGCAGAAGAGGTATAATGGGAAAGACTATTTATTCGCTGTTCTCGTGACAGCGGGCTGTTCATTATTCATTCTGTATCCGGTAATTGTTGTGCCTAGATTTGCATGCCCTTATCTACCTTACAAAGTTTTCCTAGTTTTTGCTTGTTCATATTGTTGGCATGCCCAGTCATCTTTGTTCTCTTTCTCTTTTTCATTGTAGCATCTTATATAGCCTGCATATTTGTTCCTGGATGAATGTGTGATAGAATGGAAAATACATGAAGTATGTGAATTTTGGAGAAATTTAAAACCTGCTTTAGTGCTTAACTGGATCTTTTGAGGGACAAGATTCGATGACATGAGCAACTTATTTCACCAGGCTCCTGCTGCAGCAGTGTTTGCTTATCTTTCAGGATCTTGGAGAAAAAGGGCAAAAAGGAAAAGAAATTAAAAAAGAGAAGGAGAGAAAAATGTGATAGCGAGGGTTTTGAATCTTAGAGTCTTGAATCTTTTAGGCAGAATTTTATCCTTCCCGCGAGGATGCTTCTTCAGGCAAATTAATTACTTTATGTTCAATATATTCTCTTCTGATGATTGATTAAAATATAAAATGTGCAAAATATATCTGCTATGTTGTTGGTTGAGATATGCTAAGTTGCTTATGTTGACTATTCATTTGTTCTTTTATCTAGGCGTCAGAGGATGTTAGTCCATATAATAAAGGAAGAGAAAGCACTGTTTGGGGAGTATTACTTATGCTTGGATATCTAGGGTACACCTCGCTGCTTATTTGCCATTTTTTTAAAAAAGAATAATGATTGGTTTAATGATATCATCAAATTTTAAGTTCTAATTTTCTTTATGTTCGTTGTGAATTTCAATATTACTATGAAATTAGTTAGTTGTTTATTAACTCTGATAGGCCTTGCATATATTTTGTCTCTCATCTCTTTGGCTCTGAAGATAGAAGATACATACAAATGATGCAAATCACCTGTGAAGCGTGTTAAAGGCATCTGTCTTTAAAATTTTTAACACAATAATCTGAACTGCTCTTTCTCTGTAGAACATATTCTTAACATTGTTCTAATCTGAAAGTGTAGCATTTTTTCTGATATTCTGACATATATATTTTTATACTGCTCGTGTAAAACTTGCTAACACTTGATTTTTTACTGGTTAATACATGATTTAATGAGCAGCTCCATCACTCCTGTTGTTAGATGTATCTGATATATTTATTATCGTCTTCATTTTAGCTTAGAGCTGCAATTGTACATCATCTGAGAATGAGGACATAAAGCAATCTCCTTTAGATCTCTTGGAAACATGTCTCGGCTATGTGTTTATCTCATAATATCAACACTCTGTCAATTGTCAAATATGTTCATTTTTGGCTGTTCTTTCACCTCAGTGGTATATCTTAGTGTTTCATACTTAAATGTCGAATTGTAAATTTTTAGATTCGATGGCTTTACGAGCACATTCCAAGACAAACTTTTCAAGGGTTATGACATGGAAATACACAACCAGATATTCTACACGACTATATGTTCCTGTCTTCTCAGTTTAAGCGGTAATTGCTGAACCATACTGACTAACTATCAATTATCTATCTAAATATATGATTTTGTTGTAGGTTAAACATGGTTTGATTGGTTTACAACCATGATTTGAGAAAATTACTGATATCACCTAAATTTCTGAATATAGGGCTTATCCTGCAGAACCATCTTCTTCCAGCAGTTGATTTTATGTTTCGACATCGAGATTGCTTCTTCGATGTTGCGCTTCTCTCTACTGTAAACAAAATCTATTCTTTTAACTTGACACTGTAGCACTAATGAGCAATATATGCAATATTATTGTTTCCTGCACAAACCTTTGATTTCTGTTTCCTTTCATTGCCGATGAAATCTACTTTGAAATCTACTTTGAGAGGAGAAAACTAGAAATTTGGTTTTATTCAATACTCCTGCTGGCTCCTGCCCAGCATTTTGAATAAGATTAGAAATTCTTTTCTTGCATGGACGATTCCTGGATTGGAAAAAAAAAAAAATATTGCTCATATTTCTATCTTTCGCAAGAGGAATTCTACTATGTAGCAGCCGCACCACATCATCTATAATTAGCTAATCATATCTCTCTATTTGAGAGAAAAGTACAATAAAAATAATTTTCTAATAATTATGATGGGACGGATGAACCTAAGGGAAACAATCTGGTTGGTTGGTGACGCCACATTGGCAATATAATTGATGCATTCTAGATTTTTTTTCCCCCCCTTTTCGCAGGTAGCAACGGCTAGCCAGTTCTTCATATCGTACACCATTAGAACATTTGGGGCCCTCACATTTGCGACCATAATGACAACGAGACAAGTAAATAATTCTCTCTCTCTCTCTCTCTCTCTCTCTCTCTCTTAACTGATTTTGAAATTTTGCTTCTTGTAGTTGGTGAGCATAATGCTCTCTTGTGTATGGTTTGCGCATCCCTTTAGTTGGGAACAGTGGATTGGATCTGTAAGCTTTTCTCTTATCGATATATATTTAAGAAAAATAATACTATATGAATAGTCATTTACTGAAATTATTTCTGTTACTGTGCAGGCAATTGTTTTTGGTGCTCTTTACACCAAAAGCTTCCTGAGAAACAAACCACAAAAACCAACTCCCTCCCATGGTTTGGATGCAAACACAGCAAACGACAGATTATAGCATTTCGGAATTTCATAGTCTTTTATACCCAGGTAATTTCATCATTTACCTGAGCAATAATTTATGGAAAACTATAGGGCTGCTGACTTAGGGGACCTTTTTTTTTTCTTTTTTCGATCATTGATGAAGAAGGAAAAGCAAAATATAGAGGTACAAGGAAAAATTGAGGATGCTAATAGGAGAAAAGGAAAAATATTGTATGTTGTTTCTTGTAGGAGAAGAATTTGAGTAATAGTTGAATATCAGTTTTGAGGGTTCTTTTTCTTTCTCTCTTTTTTGGTTTCAAGTAAAATTGTATGAAGGACCCGACAACTACAGGATATTTGAAATAGACCCTGCTCCTTCACTTAACGGTCATTTATTGACCACCTCCTTAACTTTTTGTTCTTTCATTTTGAGTTATCTAATTATTTAAGTTGAATTATGTTAAATTTAATAGCTCTAATTAACTATTAGCCTTAATACCAGTTTTTATTTGCTAAAAAGTAATTAAAAATAGTAAATTTGGTGGAATCATCGACAAATTTGACAAAATTTTCACTTTATTTGATGAAAGTCTGTCCAAAAATTAAGAGGTGTCGGTAAACAAAATTGAGGGGGTCATTACAAAGGAACTGTAGTCGAGGGGCGCTCCATACATTTTTATTTTTATTTTTATATTTGTAATTGGTCCTTTCTATATGTGCAAGCTAAAACTCCGCGAATGATACACGTTTTGGAGAATATCAGTTATCTTTAATTTTTTTAAAAAAAAGTTTAAAATTTATAATTTAGATCATTAACTTTGTTTGCCTTCGATATTGTTTCTTTTGGGTTCTCTTCTTACATGCAAATCACACAGTTTTCAACCCAAAAAGAAGGTAAAATAAAAAGAAAAAAGAAAAAAAAGAAAAAAGGCGGGGATCCACGAAATTAACACCGTCGCGTCCCTTCGGTGCGAAACAAAGCCTCGTTTCATCAGCCCAAACCAACTGCCATAACCGTCAACTTCCCCCCCTCTATAAATCCAACATTTCTGTAACTTTACCTCTCCCGCCACCTCTCTCTCCCTCTCGTCCTCTACACGAGGAGAGAGAGAGAGAGAGAGAGAGAGAGAGAGAGACGTACGTAGGTACATTTATACGTCTACCAAGGCGTATCTCACATAGGTACGTATAAAAATGGCGTCATCAGCAAACAGCAGCAACAACAACATGAACATGCTGGCGATGGTGTTTGCGAATTGGCAGCAACCGGACGGGAGCTTCCCGCCGGTGGAGCCCATTTACCGCATGGTGCGGGGCCCGCCGGGTTGCAGCATCGTCCTGCACATCGCATGGCGCCGCTACTCCCCCGACGGGCGCTTCCTCCACTACGCGGGCTTTGCGCGCATCTACCGCATATTCAACACAGGCCAGCGGGACTACCGGCTCTTCAACTTCGAGGCGAGGTCCTGCGCGTTGTGCCGCAGGATGCACTGGGACTGCAGCGTGGGGTTTCGTGGCGGGGACGACGGGGACGGGAATTATGGTGGAGGCGGTCGTGATATTTGTCCTTTCGAAGTCGGTGGAGGGGGTGACGGCGGCGGCGGTCGTGATCGTGGTCGTGGTCATGGTCGTGGTCGTGGTCGTGGTCGTGGCGAGGAGCGGGAGGACGAAGATACTGCAGATAGCGCTTCTCGTAATGTTGGTCGTGGCGGCGGCGGCGGCGGCCGAAGCGGTGGAGGAGAAGGAGATGGCCAGTGAATGTCAAGTGTGGAGTTTCTGAGTTGTGTCCCTAGCTTGTTGCTGTGAGCAGTATGTGTCTTGTGTTTCTCCTTTGTGAGGTTTCGAATTTTATGTTTCGTGGTGTGGTATGGTATGGTATGGTATGTCAGTGAGTGGATCGAGAGGGTGGTTCAATAATGTTGTGTTTGGGTGAGACCCAACCCATCACATGAAATGCCCCATTTTGGTCGTTTGATTTAGCTGATTTCCCAATCATTTATTCCACCATTTGACTTTCCTGTTTTGTGCGCGCATACACCGTTGACCAATTATGCACTTTAGTTTACACAAGCATCCAACGGAAAAGCATATTCTTATTGTGTTTTTCTTTTAAAAGAGAGAGAGAGAGTAATATAATAAACTATCAGTTCCGTTTATTTTTTTAAAAAAATAAATAATACTAAAAATATAAAACAATTAAATTTTAAACTTAAATAAGTCCGAAAGGTACATAATAATTAGGTTAAACACAAAAAAAAGGGGCATATTTAGAAGGCTGAGGCTTATGCTCCCGAAGGCCCGATCTTTGGAAAAACATAACGTTCATACAAACATTTGCTTCAGCTTCTCATCAAAGCAAAAGTTTCAGTATATTTCCATTTGCCAAACACTTGTGCCTCTGCTTCTGAGAATCAAAAAGCTACTAACAGTAAGTTAAGGCCAAAAAGGCATATCATAATCGGATTCAATATCTGATAAAACGGATTATATATAACTACCAACCTCGTGCCCACCCACAGCACATGGTGCTAATAGGATTCAAAAATCAAAACCAAACACCAAACATAGAGATGGAAAATTATGTCTAATACTGGAAGAAAATGGTGGGAAGAATCCACATATATCTCAATGTTCCTGCTTCGAAAAAGTTAAAATATATGTTTTTAGTAATGTACAAGGGGCCTTAGCAAATCTTCTTTTTTTTTTCTTTTTTTTTTTTCCATATCCAAGGTTCCACGGGAGCGGATACTATACATCCGTGTGCGCCAAAACCTGCAACAGCAACCGATGCAGAGTAGCGGCGACCTCCTGCCATGTGAAAACGAGTTTAACAAATGACAAAATTAAAGGATTATATACAACCGTAACCAAGAAGAACAAAGATTTAAATGATGGAAGTTGAGCTATTACCTCACTGCGTTTTACTAATTTTTGGCATTAAAAGAGATGCCTGCACCTAAAAGGAATTATGTGGGAAAGTTGGAATTGTCCAAATTTTCTGTTAGGATCCTACAGCACTGCAAATTAAGCAGTATTTAACAACTTCAGGAGACTCTCTGTCTCTTGCTCCTTAAAAACCTGTCACCATTCAAATTCCCGAAAACGTGTCAATCTACAATATCAGAATAAGGCAAAGCCTTTCAGTAGCATGTCATGTTTTAGACTAAAGAAAAAGAACATCATGCTATTTACTGTCTTAGTGCCATACAAGGGCATATGTCATAATCACCAATCTTAAAGTAGGTGCAATTGTGCAGACAAGGTTAGAATTACATACACCATTTAACAGCACAAGAGGTTGAAATTCCGCCTTTTTTTTTTTTTGGTCAACCAAGCGCATCTACTACCAGTAAAGAAAACAGTGCACCATCTAAAGTATCAGACATCAAATTTAGGTTGAAACTCCAACAGGCGAGGAAAGTGTTAACTGATACGATATGATCCATTATCTTGTACACAGATTCAAATAACTTTACATAGCTTAGTCACTACAGATTCCAAAAGCAGATTCCAAAAGCAATGAAAGAAATAACTAAAAAGCTAACCACCAAGCAGTAATTACATTACTATTCTCATTCTATCGGTTTTTCACATAGCGTATCTTACCAACTAGAAACAAAATCAGATAGGAAAGGCCAAGATCTACTTGTTTGCCATCTGAGGATAGCAGCTCTTTGACCTACAGATGATAATAGCACTTGATGTGCTGGCAGGATTAAATGAATTCTCTTCCAAATTCTCCTGCCACATTGGTAAACTATCTGGCATTCCACAATTGATACGGGCCTATATTTGACAAACAACCAAATGTATAATAATACCAAACGAATGTTTCCTTTGTTACTTTGAACAAACATCGGCAGACTTTGCTGTAATGATTAGTTATCATCCTAACCTTAGTGAAACTATGGTAACGCAACAGTAAGAGGCAGTAACAGACCCTAGATGCAATGAAATCGTAATTGAGGCTGCAAGCATCATATACATAGCTCTGCTATCCTTGGTAGAACATTAGTAATAACATAACATATTGAGGCATTAAGAGAAGATCCACCAGGGCAAAAAATAATTCAAATGGGAATAAAGTAGCATTGTGCATAAATACCTTAATAGGAAGATCTTTTGGTAGACCTGCTAAATGAAGAAACTCGCAACCAACTCGCCGCCAATCAACTGCATCAACTTCAATTACATCTTCGCAGCTCTTTGATTCAGTTTCGATGTTAGAATGCTTGAAGCCACTACCTATCCAAACGTAGAGCATCCTACCTGCCTCTCCACTTCTAGCCGTATCAGGAGTTACGAAAAGGAAAACTGATTTTGAGTCAAGATCCTCTCGAGTAAATTTGACCAACTTTTCCATACTAGGCCAACGGTAAACTAAGAGCTGCAATGGATTTAGAGTCTCCGACTTGATGTTAGATAACTCAGTTAAACGACCTTCTGCAGATAATAGTTCTGCAGTACTTTCGCTGCCTAAACCTTCACCATTAAGAAATTGGCAATCACTACTCCTACACACAGCCTCCTGTACACTTTCACAAGGAGAGGAAGATGCATCCGGAACCTTCCTAGATAGCATCGACGAATCTTTACTCAATGTTGACAACTTCAGCAGTGAAAAGCTTCCCCGTCTTTCAGCAATAGAGCCAGTGGGCCCCTTAGAAGGAGAACAAACTGCACCTGGACGAGAGTTCAAAGGCTCGATACTGCTTGATTGTTGGAGAGGAGACCTGGATGTTGGTAAAAAAGGGGCAGGTGAATTAGACGAAGTAGGTGTCGGCACAAGTAACGGTGAAGAGACATTCGAAGGAGACACTGAAGGCGAATCCGAACAACTCTTTGAACTACTGCCCGAATCAGATGATAGGGAGCTTGGAGAAAGGAAAGGAGGTGATATCGTTGCCTCTGCAGTCAAACGCTGTCCTCGATGAACATGTGAATCCTTATCTCTCATTAGTGCAGAATCCGAATAAACTCGGTATAAGGTCCTAGCTACAAACTTGCGCCTCAACACACTCCAACTGCTTTCCCTGGCAGGGAGCCGGGTTTCTTGCCCTGGCACTGAAGAAGAGAACGGCGGCACCACACCACCGGCTATTGCCTTCAAGAAAAGCTCAAAATCTCGATCGTAAGAGTCCACTTTCCTCTTCCCCGCGCCAGTCTTAGCAGCCGATTCAACATGTTCCTTGTTGATCTTTGTGGCACTATCCGAATTAGCCGTTGCACTCAAAAATGCTTCCCAAAATTCCAGTGGCTCCTCTCCTTCTTCGACGGTCCTGACTGGGCCTTGAACCCTCTCATACCTCACCAATTGAAAGGCTGCAGCTTTTGCGTCCTTCTGCATTACTAGATCGCAGTTCCTGCCTATCCAAATGTAGATCGAAGAAAGCACATGGATGATGAATGCTCCCCTAGAATCCAAAGCAGCTGGCGAAGGATCATTCAACAGTTTGGGGACGAGATGCAACGGATCATAAGGCGAGTGGGGAGCCATCCTATACATTCTCAGCACCGAATTAGGACTCAGAGGGATTGCAAGAACCCTCTTCTGGCACTGCAGAAGCTGGCAAGCAAAACCCATATTTGGATTCGCGATCCCCCTCGCAGACTTCACTAGCCCAAAAGCATCATCAAAACTCTGCCCTTCTCTCCACATTAAGTAAGCTATGACCAACGAGGTGGATCGAGATACTCCCTGGCAACAGTGGACAAGAACTCTCCCGCCCTCCTCCCTCACATCCTCAAAGTAATCGAACACATCATACAATATACTTGTTATATCTTCGCTCGGGCTGTCCTGCAACCAAAGCGTCTTGTACACAAGATCGGATTTGAAATACTCAGGGCATACAAAACCTACGCAGTTGAGGACATGGGTGATTCCGTTCTTGCGAAGAATCTCTCTGTTCTTCGCAACGGAATCGCCCCCAAGGTAGATGTGGTCAGCAACTTTCGAACACTCCTTATCGAAGAACGCGATCTGGTCTTTCCTGATCTTGGAACCGATAGAGGAGAGATCGATCTTCAAGCCCTCACTTCCGGGCTTGTGGGAATCCCCGGGCCGAGGCACACTCGGGGTGGTGGGTTGGGGCCACTCGCCGAGGTCGTCGGAGCTGGGGTTGGGCCACTCATCCAGGCTCCGGCGAGCAATTGTGAGGGGCTGGAGAGGGGGAAGGGCGGACCGTGCCTTGGCACTGAGCGATCGCGGCGTGAGCGGAGGACCGGGTCGGAGCGGGCCGTTGGAAGCGGGGTTCCGCTCTTCGGATTGGGACTCTTTGGAGTTCCCCGCCGCCGAAGTGCGCGAGGAAGACCACGATGACGATCTCCAGAACGCCTTTCGGGGGTTCAGAGCTCCCACCTGATCATCTTCGCCCCCCATTTCTCTTCAATTTTACTCTTCAATCAAACCCTACTTTGGAGCACAAAATCGCCTCATTCGACCCCAAAACTTACACAGATCGAACCAAGAAGCAACATTTAGATGATTTTCAAGCACAGAGATCAAAAAAATCCAAATAAATCGCACTGAAAACCGTGAAAAAAATCTCGAAAAGAGGCGAAACTCGGAAATAATCGAATCCTAGCTTGATCCAGCGAAAGGTAACCAAAATCCCTTCTTTTTCAAGAGGATTTGTGCGTGGATGCAGAAATGGAGCTTGGAGTTGGGGAAACTTACGGCGATTACGACGGATCGAGGAGCCTTGGGATCGAATCCATTCGAGCAGAAGCGAACACAAGAGAGAGAGAGAGAGAGAGAGAGAGAGAGAGAGCAAGCGCACTAACCCTAGCTCTAGAGAGAGAGAGAGAGAGACAGAGAGAGACAGAGAGAGAGAGAGGCGAGGGTTTTGAAGTGGCTAGATGGAGATTTAACCGCGGATAGGTGGGTTTCTTTCAGATGCGAGAAACTATTCTATGTAGACCGCGTGCACCACGTCATTCGTAGACCGCCCAAATTATCAACCGTTCATCCCATCCATCTCGAAAATGACACGCCGCTTCTCGAACTTCAGCCTCTCAAAGTCGAGCGGCTCATAGATGACGTGGTGCACCCAAGTCCGAGCTTAATAGTTTCTTTTGAGAGACACCGTAACTCCCGGCGTCGGTAAATTGTCGTGCGGGCCAATCACCGCCGCTTGTTTGAGAGCCCATTTGCGCTTCGAAGCAATCTCAGCCGTCGGATTCGGGACATCTCAAACGGGCGGCGGATGAGCGGGCGAAGATCGGGTCGTGTTGCTTACCTGGCAATTGCGGAAGCGAGGGGGCAACTTCTTTGACTGGATGTGGGACCCACTTTGACCGGCGCCTTGGAGTTGACTGGTCGTCGAGGGAAAAGGAGCATTCGATAGTACTTTGCACTTTAGCAGCGCCGGTGCACCAACGCAAAGTTTCTCAGGTGATTTTAGCCAGAGTAGACCGGTTCTACCACGTGTCATCAACTTTAATTTACTGCAAATTTTAGTTCAAATTTTTTAGATTGTTGTAACTAAATTTTACCGTATAATTAAGTTGACTGAGTGATGATTAAGATATTATATTACTACTATATCGGCAATATATCAATATCTAGAGCCTTACAAGGAGAGATTCTAATACTTGAATAACATTTAATACAATATATATCAAGGACTCTATTGTTCACACTTTTATTGGCTTGATTTAACAGGACATGTCCATACATATGTTCTTTGGTCTTTACCTGTGACATTAGTAAAATTAATGTTTGCAAATGGGTACATCATTTTATCATACACCCAGTTCACCACGTGGTCGCCAAAACGTAAATTAGCACTTTTAATTAGTAGACTAAAATATACTTGGCAAAAAAGTAGTGAAAAGGAAATTAAAAAAAAAAAATTTAAAATGCAATGAACTTTGATGGATTCAGAGTCGTGATGGATCAAGTCTTAGATTCGACCGGATCTAATCAAAATGATCCTAAGTTGTCGGTCAAAGTGATTAGAGCCTAATTGCCATAGGTTGCGTCAAATAATGCGGTAGCTGTTGGTCTACCAAATTTGAAGAAACTTTGTGTAAGCCCTTCATTGTTTAATTTAGTCAAATTCGTTAAATAAAATGTGTTTTATCAACAAAAAAAAAAATCTAGACATGCATAAATTTTCTTATATGAGCGATTAAATCAATCTCATGCGTAAAAATCCCTACCTATGTGGCCGTTAACAATCTCACTAAGTAGGAAAGAGAATATAATCAATGTGATGTATCTGTTCTTAGTTTTCTTTGTTTGTGTGGCTAAAAAAAAAAAATCTATAGATTCATTCACTTAAATATATATATATATGATACTTATTATTTTCTTTTTTTTCCCTTTTTTAAAATGTAGATAGAAAGATGACGAGGAAAATGACTTGGTCACCGGAGGGGTCAGACTAATGGGTGGGTCCTAAATGCATAAGAGTCACACCAAATTTTGCGGTGAATTGCACGGATAACGTATTTCACATCATTTAAAAGAAAAATGAGGCTACAAGGTTGATGATTCTTCCACACGACAAGGGCATTGTTTGACCAAATTGTCCATTTATTGGTAGTACATGAAGATCCCACACTAACTCGTACCACGTAATACATCGTGTATCTCCAAATCTCACACTTCTGATCATAAATAAGCCCTCGACAGTTATATATATATCATGGTCGTGAGTTGAAGCAGCGTCAAACATTTACAAACTACGCTCCCGTCATACGAACGACGTTCTATATTTTTAACGAAAAAAAGATAATTTGGAAGTAGTTTTAGCATCGATAGCATCGATATTGTGGTAGATCACGTCTAAGAAACAGTTTCTTCTGCAAAGCCGACATAAATAACTTGCTAATAAGTGATATTATTTCCTGCACTAAGCCGTTTGGTTGGATGTAGTTATAAAAATAGTGTACTTGAAAGTACATACAATTGTAAATATTGCGATCATAACTATACCTATTCTGTTTGGTTATATGGAGTTACAACTGCTGCGATTATATTTCTTCTATTTGGTAGGCTGTAGTTGAAATTTATATTTGTAAATTCTGCCAATTTTTAGATAAAAAGATGAAATTACCTTTTCCAAACATAGCATAATCATGAGATCTTTTAATTATTGATTAAAACTTTTATATCTATATATAATTTATATATTATAAAATTATCTATAATTTAATGAATTTTAAATACAAATATACTATAAATTTGGTCAAAACAAAAATTAAAATATTATTGAATTAGTAAACTGAAAAAAAGGAAGCGTATGAAAAAAAATTATTGAACCCTAACAGATATTATTAAACCTAGCAAATTTTATGAATGGGTATTCTTGAAAAAAAAAAGTTTATAAAAAAAGATTATTCATCCCTAACATACATTATTAAAATCCCAGCATATTTCATGAATAGGTATTTTTAGTAAAAAAATAGTTAAAAAAAAGCATATGAAAAAAAAAACACTTTATTTATTTTTTAAACACTTTATTTATTTTTTTAAAGGGTGAGACAACTTCGGCCGAATTGCTACAGTTGAGCCTTCTCGTGCAGATGCAACTACAGTAGTTAGGCCTAACTATATCAAACCAAACAAAAATTTAATAGATGCATATATTTTCAGCTGCACTGCAGTTAGAAATGCATATAAGCAAACAGCCCCTAAGTACATCTGCATCATCGACCATCTATTTACTCTCTTACTTTCATTCGGACCATCTAAACTGGTTCAGGTTTAAACAAATTTAACTTTGTCAAGCCCAAATGCGAAGGCCTTGGACCAGGCTCGGCACCGACACATACAAATTGGTCCAGCCCGAGACTACTCTTGGGCCGATCACTCACGGCCCAAAAAGATATTCAAAAAACAAATTTATGGCCCAGTAGAATGACAAAAATCTAGTTGCAGCACGATAGCCTATTGGAGTCTTTTACTTTTGCTTTTAAATAACTTATCCACCGAGACAATATAACCAACCATCTCTAAGAAAGATGATAAAGAAGAAGAAGAAAAAAGAAGCAGTGGTTTCCAGAGCGCGAACGAACGGGACCGGCATTATAAATGAGATGGGGACCAAAATGAGCTGATCTGAGAATCAAAATATAGGACGCGCAAAAGGTGCAAGAGACCCATCGCCCTAGAAGGTTTGGCCCTGCTGCAAATGAGTACTGTCTCGCTGTGGGTGTAGTCACTTTTAGAAGTGGCTTGTCTACTTCTGAAGTAGTTCGCCTAATTCGGTCTAAAAATCAGTAGCTTATTACTAGCTCAATTTTTAATTTGGACTCTGTCCGTTGATTGGAATCGTACGAAGTGTTTTAGATTAGGACTAATTCAAATTGTAGCAAGGTCGTTTTGTTTATTTCATTTAGAAATAAATTTAACTGAAAATGTGAATCAACTAGGATTCGAACTTGGGTCTCGGGTATCAACCACCAAGCCTTTTGCCATTTGCTATGGGGACGGTTAGTTGGTCTGTATCTTAGTTAATTAAACTATTGATAGAAAAAGAGAAAGAATTGCCTGCACCAGGTGCATCCACACAACCTATGAACCGCCCCCTGTGGTCGACTAATTTCATTTCGTACTTAAAAATAAAATAAGAAAGGATGCGGGTGCACCCGGTGTAAACAATAATTTCTCGCCTATGAGAAATTTGAGCCGTTGAATGCGCCCGGTGAACCGTAATCCTCCTCGACGCTGCCACGTGGGTCGACGTGTCACGTGGAGTGGTGTGGTTCGCATCCAACTCATCTTTAGATATTTGCCACGTCACCGCCCGCTCCATTTCCCCTAATTTGTTTTTTATTAAATTATCAATCACCGCCCCTCCTCATCTCGCCTCCCCCAATAATCTCCTCGCTCCCACGTGATCTCCACACCCGTTCTCTCTCTATATATACGACATCGTCGTCGTCGTCGTCGTCGTCGTCTTCTCCTCGTAGCTTCTTACTCCTCCAACAATGGCGATCGGAGACCACTCCCCCGCTTCCTACATCAGATTGGTAACTAATTACTCAACAAGTAGGGATTACCATATTGCGCTGATCAATTTAATGCGGCATTAATTTGGTTTGGTGGGTGTTTGGGGTTTCAGGTGCAGCACCTGATCGAGCGGTGCCTCCTCTTCGAGATGAGCATGGAGGAGTGCGCGGAGGCGCTCGCGAAGCACGCCGACATCAAACCCGCAGTCACCTCCACAGGTTGGAATTAATTCGCTCCGTTTTCTTGTTTTTGTCTGAGACATTTCGTCGAACAATTGGTGGGCACATAAACATAACCCGAAACAGATATATATAGATCCCGTTTTGTTCGGGGGATAAGCGGTGGTAACGAAAGTTATTGCTGCTATTCCGTCAAATAAGGTGAAATTTGATCGAAATATTTTATTACGGTTAAATCTTGCTATTTTCGGCTATTCCGGAATAGCAAAAAATTTGCTATTCTATTATTTTAGTGGAATAGTCCTATTTTAATGCTTTAATTTCAAATTTAATTAAAATTATAAATTGAATTAAAACTAAATTATATAAATATAGTTTTTTATAAATTATAATACATTATTTTTATTATAAAATTATTAATTGTACTATATTAATAGATATTATTTATATTTAAATATTATAATAAAATTTATACTAAATTATATTTAAATATTATAATAATTTTTTTTGTTAAATTTAAGTTTAAGTAGAATTTTAAAAAAATTATAAATTTATTATAATAAATTATTTTTATTATCTATTCCCAACCCTAATCTTATTTTAAAATTTTAAAAATTAAAAATTTTAATTTTGAAAATTTTTAAATATTTAAAAATTTAAATTCAAATATAATAAGAGAATAATATCATTATTTTTTATTTATAAAAATTTACTTTTTTTTTATTCCTTTTTTTCTAATTAAATGCTTTTTTATTTAATATAATTAAGTTTTATCCAAACGCAAATTTAATCTATCCCTGTTCATATATTTATTATATATATATCGTTTCTGTAAAATAGATTTTTAATTATTTTCAGAACACGGATACATAGGATCTAAATATCTCTCTATATATACTGTTATATATATAGGCATATATATATATATAACCACCACGTGTTACATAATATGAGGTCATAATAATTTTTATCGAATTTAAATTATTCTTCGCGTCTGAACTTCGAAGCTTATTGATAAGTCATCTGAAACTCATAAATTCTTGCGCTCTAAAATAATAATTAAGTTTTTAAAAATTAAAGTATCAGAAAATAATATATATTTAACATTTATGTTGAACAATATATGTGTGCAGTGTGGAAGGAGCTGGAGAAGGAGAACAAGGAGTTCTTCGAAGCGTACGGACGGAGAAGAGCGAGAGGTGTTAATGGTGTGAATGCGGAGTAGCTCTCGTACGTAGCAGTAGTGTTTTTTTTTCTTTTAATAAAACAAAATTAGTTCACAAGAATTAGTAGGCTAGGAGACAAATAAAGTATGGGTGGATTTCTATTTTTATTTTTATTTTTCTCGAAGAACTTATAATAATCCGCTACAGTGTATAGCTTTTAGCTATGGAATTGTGAGGTGATGGTTTTCGCTCTTTTCCCTTCACATGCACACACACAAAAAAAAAAAGATAATTTTTAAAAAAATGTTATCCTCATAAAGAGTGTAATTAGGAAATAATGTGAATTAGTCAGAAACTTAGAACGATGTGCGATAATGCACGCGAGTAATATATTTTCGATCGAGAGAGATGTGGAGCGTGCACGCAAATGTAGAAAATGAGTGTTGAGCCATTTTACGTCCTTATCACTGCGAAAGAAGACGAATCTTTGCGTCTTACTCCTGCGTTTTGTTCCGGATTCGCGCAAGATGCTTCTACCTCTGTCCAATTTAAAACTATATATATATATATATATATATATATTTGAGAAAAGGTAGCACGCTATCTGCTTCATTCATTGAAAATATGAATTAGGCTACATGAGTGAGGTAGCCAGGGCCTCGAAGGAGGGGGGCGAAAAAAAAAAAAAAAAAAAAACGGGTATGATAGGACGTCTAGCAGTTTATGCACATAGCTCCCAGGATTTCAGCAGCTCCTTAAATTTGTACACCGCCACGAGGAGATCTAGTTGGATGTTTCGAAAGATCATATCGTTCCTAGCCTTCCATATAGTCCATCAGCACGCAGCCAATTCAGAGAGACTATGCCTCGTATCCTGCCATCTTATCTTCACCATCCACCTATCCCAGATATGAGTAATATCGTTTTTCATCTCCGTAGCTTGAATATTCTCCACACCCATCACCAAAATAAACTTAATGAAGACACATTGCGCGAGTAGATGGTTCACGGTCTCATCGTGTGACATGCATAACATACACGTCATATATTTTTTTATTTTTATATCATTATAACATGGTAACGCAAACTGTTTCCCAGCAAGCATCAGCCATGATGTCTTTTATGATGATGATTGAAAAGTGACAATTTTCAATCAACATTTTATGCATGTAAGGATCCAAATCCTTTTTCGAGTATTAAACCTAAAGCGGATGGATAGTTACCATTGTATTTTTGTACTATGCGTTATTATTATTATTATTATTACTGCATTCTAATATCAATTCGGGATTTTATTTATTTATTGTCCTCCTAATTTGGGGTAGTGCAGAGAAATTTGGTGATGATTTTATCAACATTTAGATTAGAAGAGCATACGTTAGGTTGGGTTCGATTTTGGCTCTATTTATTTATTTATTTTTAATCTGGTAGGTCCCGAGCCCAATGTTGGGCCCGGTCGGTATGATCAGATTTACTCAAGCCTAATTCATAAAATAAATATAAAAAAGAAAATATGGGCCTTATGTTTCGGCTCGGCCCGTTGTAGCTCAATTCATTGCTTAGCACCACGTCCACTAACACTTATGGGCCTCATTACGGCCCGGGCCTATTAACAGCCTTAGCTTTTCCTGCTTCCCAGTCTCCCGCTTCTTCTTCTTCCTTAGTAGTACCCCACTTTTCGTTTTGATTCTCCAAACTCCAACAATGGAGTCGCTGTGCCGATCCCCTCTCTCTCCGAACAAACCCCTCCTCTCCTCCCGCCCCGTCGTCTTCTCCAAAACTCCCCTCCTCCTCCTTTCACCCTTCCCCTCCAAACCCCCTCCTCTTCCCCTCCGCGCCTCGCACCGCTCCCCCGCACCCTCCCCCAAAACCCTAGACCCCTTCCTCTCCCTCCTCAGACCCGTCGCCGCACTCGCCGTCGCCGCCTTCCTCCTCGCTCGCTTCCCCAACCATCCCCGAGCCGCCGCCGCCGCCGCCGCCACCGCGGCGGTCTCCTTCTCCCCCTCCACCACCGTCCATGCGGAGACCTTCCCCTCCTCCTCCTCCTCCTCCTCCTCCTCCTTCTCCTCCTCCTCAAGTGAATCGTCGGCCCTCGTCGATCCCGAAAAGGAGCGGCTCCTCGAGGAGCGCCTCGCCTCCCACCCGGACGACGCCGACGCGCTCCGTGCTCTAATGGAGCTCAAGATCAAGGCCGGTAAGCTCCCCGACGCCATCGCCATCGTCGACCGCCTCATCCTCCTCGATCCCAGCGACGCAGACCTCCCCCTCCTCAAATACCACCTCTACTGCTCCAATGGCGACGCCGCGGTGGCGAGGCGAGGCTTCGAGGAGCTCCTGGAGAAGGATCCGCTGCTCGTCGAGGCCTATCATGGCCTCATACTGGCCTCCTCCCAATCAGGGAACCCTGAGGAACTAGATCTCATCGCAAAGAGAATTGAGGGCGCCATGGAAGCGTGCAAGAAGGAGAAGAGAAAGGATGATTTGAGGGACTTCAAGCTACTGACGGCGCAGATTAAGGTTATACAGGGGAAGTACGAAGATTCGCTCAAGATCTACGGTGATTTGGCGAGGGAGGAGCCGAGTGATTTCCGGCCCTACCTGTGTCAGGGGATTGTGTATAGCTTGTTGATGAAGAAGGATGAGGCGGAGAAGCAGTTCGAGAAGTATCGAAGGCTTGTTCCGAAGGGGCATCCTTACGGCCGCTTCTTCGATGACGGTATGATAGCTATGAAAGTGTTTGGGCAGATAGAAGAAAATAGACGAAAGGATGCTTTGAAGAGTTGAGGAACTCCTTTTTGCTTTGGTAAGAAATGTAGTTTGCAGAATTCGATTGACTTATGTTATTATATAGATTTACGATGACCGGTAATCCCTTCGTCAATTTAATATGCTGTTTGAGGTTTTGAAAATGCATGGTTACATGAATGAAATTGTTTGAAAGTTGCATTTAGAGCTCAAATTTGCGTAAAATAAACTTGTTGTCAACCAGTTCTTTGAGCACTATGTGGTTATGCTTTTCCTTGTATTCTGGTCGTCGTAGTTTCTCAATTTTAGATTACTAGTAGTAGTCTGATAGAGGCGATCAACAACCCGAGTTGCCACATTATGTTTTGCTGTTTACATAATGCCTCTACAGAAAAGCTTTCCTTGTGAGATATAGTTACCATTTGCGCGGAAAGTTATAAGCCACTAGGTTAATCTTCGCAACTGTAACTTCCATAATCTTTAACAAAAAATTATGGCAATTACTTCTAAAGTTGTTAGATAGCATGTGCTAGCCGATTAATCTTATCCAAACTTCCGCGCTGGAATTTGCCTTCTCCTTTATTCTTGTTGCTTTTAGTAAGCGCTTTTTGTCAGTTTACGCTTTCCTTTATTCTTCTTGGTTTTCGAGAAGCGCTTTTCCTCGATTTACACTTTACTTTATTCTTCTTGGTTGTCGATGTTGCTGCTGGTAGAGGCTATAAACTTCTTGCTTAGATCAATGTTTTTTTCCTTTATGGTTGAAATTCCGTGATGGCATAACCATATGGAATCTGTTGCTTATGATTGAAATTAATATGTCATAACCATATGGAATCTATATGGAATCTGTTGCTTATGATTGAAATTAATATGTCATAACCATATGGAATCTGATGCTTTCCGCATTGATTTCTTTTCTCTATCTCCCAATTGAGATTTCGGTCAGTTTGCAATAAAGTGTTCTTTCCTCTCGTGTTAATGACTTAGGTTGATAAAATCATACGATCTCGGATACATGAATTCTAAATGTGATTGAACAGCAAGAGGTTCTAATTGAACGTTTTTAGCCCTTTCTTTCTTTCAATGAAACTTCATCTTCCATTTCTTTTGCATTCAAGCATAATAGCCCAAGCTAATTCGGGTTTATGGATGAAACACATCAAGTTTATGGACCAATTTAATTGTTTCTTTTTCATGCAGGAACACATAGATGATGCAGCTGGAATGATTTATCCTGATCAACATTATTGAAGAACTTTGGCACGGTCTTAACACGCTCCGATCGCTTGCTGCATGCATTACGAAGAAGTTTCTAATCCAGCATGTGTGCCTATGTTTGAGGTTTCGAAAGCCGAGAAATCGTCAGGCACACCAACTTTTTCTAGCTAACTAGGATACCTTACGCTAGTTTTAGCATGCCGATAATCAACACAGGTGCAAACAACGCAAAAATTATGCGTGATTGTCGAAGATTAAAGCAAAGTTATGTGTGCGGCTTGTTTTCTTTCCTTGCATGGCGTTTTTCTTGTGCTTGGACTTTTGATTTGGTGGGATAGGGCAACTACCAAAGCCGCCTTTCATTTTCTTTCTTCTTTCTTTGCTCCCGAGCCATCGCAACTTGCTCCAATTGTAATGTATACTTGAATTTTAAAGTATTAAAATTTGTTTGTTTCTCATGCCTTATTGATTTGTTATTCGTAAGCTTAGTGTTGAATACTTTGAACAGTTGATAGTTTGATGCCTTCATAGAGTAGAAATGGTCTACGAGTTCCAGCAAGCTATTGCTGCTTCTAATTAATCTTAAGTTTATCTTAGGAACAATTTTATGTGTATCCTGATGCATTAATTAATTAATTTAGTTTCTTAAGTTTATTAGTGAACATTATAGGTCAAGCTAATTTTTAGAAATATTGTTTGAAAATGTTCTTCTATTTTTTCTATCCTCGTGCTTCCACGTCCGCGCATTTTCTTAAAAATTAAATCTCACCCATTCAGTCTCTACCTTAAAAAACAAGAAACGGCATTTAAGTAATTAAGCCCCTTTTAAGGGGCCAAAATGCAAATCTCCGGGTTTGACCAGCTCCGAAATTTCGAAAGACCCGAGTCGTAACTCGTAACGCGTAACCCCTTCCTTCCCCCCTCTTCCCTCTTCCGCCCAATCGGAGCGAAGCTTCCACCGCGCCCCTCACCTGTTTGTTGTTTTGCCTCTGTTGGTTTCTTCTCCTCTGTTCCCAAATCCACCCTCTCTCTCTCTCTCTCTCTCTCTCTCTCTTCGAGGCGGGCGAGATCTAGAAGCTTGTGAGGAGGATATACAGAGTGAAGGAGAGAAGAGGAGGGAGAGGAAGAAGAAGAAGAAGAAGATGATCAATTGGGAGCTCAAAAACTGCTGCGATCGCCGTCAAGTGGTCTTCATCGCGTGCATTGGCGTGTTCATCTTCGTAATCCTCGCCGTATGTTCCACTCCGTTGTCATTTTTTAGGTAGATTTAGTAGGGGCGAAGGGTTTTGTAGTATAATATGTGGTTTTGATTGGATCTAAAGGGGCTTTTTAAGTAGAATCGCTTTTTGTTGATTCTTATGTTGGTACCGTGTTAACTTGGTTGTAGTTGTGGAGGACGGTGTTGCTCACCCCGTTCAAGCTCATCACGGTGTTTCTTCACGAGACGAGTCATGCTCTCGCTTGTAAACTAACGTGCGGCGATGTACGATGCTCGACTTCTTACTGTTGTAGATTCTATTTTAATTGTTTAATCGATGCACAAAACACGCACTATTATATGGTTCTGTTGTTGCTTGGTTGATCTTGCTTTATATATGCTGGTTAACTGCGGAAATGCTGCGTTTGATTAGAGAAGCAGTAATGGCTTTTTGTACAAGCTATCTTTTTGGTTTGGCTTATCAGGTAGCTTTTCTACTTTGAGAAGATGAAAAGTTTGGAGCTCTTGCTGATGTTAGATCCTAAAGTAGAGGTTTCAATTTGAAGTTCCTACTTCTCTTTCAGCAAGAAGTTGTGGGAAAGATTCTTCTAGAGAAAGATGTTAATGCTTTTCTAAACAGCTCTACTTATCCAGAAAACCCGAGTTCGGTAAACCAAGCCTTAAAGCTTCCCCTAATGTTTCCTGCTATAGAAATAGAAGCAGAAGCTTCTAATTGGAGCTTCTGCCTTTGAAGCGTAAAAGAAAATTTGAATTTCTAGCCAATGTAGAAAACTCCTGATGTTTTGTTCGAAAAATGCTTTTCTACCGCTTCTAGAGGCACCGTGTCCCCTAACTTTATTCCGGATAGATCCTTTCTATCAGTATCCAACATGAATTCATATGTTTATACGCGCGGGCATTCGTCATGCCGTTTTACTCTTCTTGTCTATACAGGTGGAGGGTATGCAGGTTCATGCCAACGAGGGTGGCAGTACTCAAACTCGTGGCGGCATCTATTGGATTATCTTGCCTGCTGGGTGTAATGCATTTTCCGCCTTTTGCTGTTCATTTTATGACATAATCTTCTGCTGATGTCTGATAATTGTACTGAAAATATTAAATCTCTTTTCTACTTTGTTATTTTGGCTGGCGGATAATGCTCTCTAACTCTCAGATCTTGGTTCGTCATTTTGGGGAATGGTTTTTATACTTGCATCCACAAATCTTCTCACCACAAGAATTGCAGCCGGCTGCTTTATACTTGCATTATTTGTTGTCCTTTTTGTTGCTAAAAATGTAAGCATCTAATTTTGTATTCTTATTTTTTTGTCCCTCATGCAAACCCGGTAGTAATTCTGTTAGCCTTTTACTGAACTTTAATCTTCTCTTTTTATCTTGCTGTATGATCTTGAATTATGCAGTGGACACTTCGAGGACTCTGTATAGGTAAAGTATAATACAAACTTCGTTATATTCAGATTGAATAAATTGACATCCATAAGATAGTTGCTTACAAACGCTAATCTGTTTAGGTTTTATCATATTTCTTGCCATCGTTTGGGTTTTGCAAGAAACTACAAAGTTCCGCATTCTTCGCTACGTCATCTTGTTCATAGGTGTGAGCTGCTCCATATTTTCTCCTGATTATCAGAATAGTTTTTGATGACTCATAAGCTAATCGTCACTGACCATGTGCACTTATTTGCAAGCTACAGGTGTGATGAACAGCTTATTTTCAGTTTATGGTAAGGATAGTCTCTTCTATCTTACGCCTTTAAATCATAACAATGAAAAAATAAAAATAAAGAGCAAGCACTGCAATTTCAACATATATTTTGAATCTTCTGCTGCAGATATATATGATGATTTGATATCTCGAAGAGTGCACTCAAGCGATGCTGAGAAATTCGCCGAGATCTGTCCTTGCCCTTGTACTGGTGTTGGATGGGGAATTATATGGTACGATTCCTTTATGTTGCTTTATAAAACACAAAATGGGACTCACTGAGCTATAAGTTTTGTCTTAGGCCTGCTAATTACAGCTTACTTTGCTTGCAGGGGTATGATCTCATTTGTTTTTCTATGCGGATCCATTTACCTTGGGCTTGTCATTTTGTCTTAAGGTATTCACTTGATATTTCCCATAACCTTAGGTTCTCTTTCATTTTCTCTTTTCATTGGAAGGGATGGTCTTTAGCGTTCGTGAATGTTTCTAATCTCTCTGTACATTGACCATTTTGGTTGTACTTCGATCTCAGGGGTTGCAAGCTTGCATATACTCTCATTTGCCCACAGAGAATTAGGTCTATTGATTTTGTTAGGCCATCATTGCTCGTGCCATTGAATTATTTTGTGCTCACATTCTTATTCAATCTGTATACTACACCATTTGTGTATTGACAAACACCAAAGTCATTGACTCATTAAGCTCCATTTTTTGGTTCCTTGATTGGATGTCACTCTATATGATGTCTACTAATTGCATGAACTAATATATGTTACATTCTTTTCATAATGAAACCATCTTCTGTTTGTTTGCTTCTCTTGATAGAGTAGCAATTTAATTGCTTTTTTATTTTTTTTATTTTTTTGAGAGATAGGTAGCATGCTATCCGCTTCGTTTATTTCATTTAGAAATAAACTTAGCTGGAAATGTGAATCAACTAGGATTCGAACTTGGGACCTCGGGTACCAACCACCAAGTCCTTTGCTGCAAATTTTCTATGCATGTGTATACAATGTTGTGCGCATGTGATAAGTTTTACTTGCATTAGCAAACACGAGAAAAACCGTCATTGTTGATCATCTAATACTTCTACATTAATTGCCTCATATCCAGTTGTACACCATCAAATTCGAAATATGTTTTGATTAAATGCATCATATGGGTGAAAATGACAAATAATGTGCAATATTGATATTGCTGAACAGGTATAGCATTTAGCATTTTTATTATTGATTATATGGGCTTTACTTAAACTGTATTTGGTTTTCATGTGTGCAAATTTTGGAAATTGGTTTAATAGTATTTGTGTTTCTGGTAAAACAATTTCGAGCTCTTGTTCTGGTCCATCATTTATCCCAAAAGAACCAGGCCGTCGCGAGCAGTTGGGCTGGCCCAGCAACAAAGGAAATGGGCTACTGCCCAGCTTCCTTAAGTATCTTGGTCCGAGACAAGAAGGGAGCGTTTGAGTCGACGTAATTCAACTCCACTGAAGATCAATCAAATTGGTGAGAGTAGAAGCATGAATCCTGCAGCCGCCGACGAGATCTCTCGTCTACCCATAAGAGATATTTTGAATCTTTCAATGATTTCAGACCTTTGCAACGAAAAACTTTCTTTTTGCCTACTGCTAGACGGCAGATCTCATGGTATCATTATAAACTTAATGATACAAATGCGAGTCAGGTCCCCGTGAAGGTTTCGCTTGAAATGTTGGACCGGAGTGAACTTGACTCGCCCGACCTATATCTACGGATTATGGCTTGTTTCTCTACTGCTCCATGCACGCAAAACTGAACATGCGATCCTATTGATAAAGGGGTTTGGAAATGGGAGATGGATGGAACCGAAGAAGGGCTTCTTCTCCGGACATGTCGGGTAAAAGGCGAGCCGTCTATCACGAGTCACGACCGGAAATGGAGTCCGACCGAGCGTTGAGATTGGAACTTGGGAAGAAGGAAAGGGTACTCAGGGAAGGGGAGGGGTTTCCCGTTCCCGTGTAACGTTCTATTTTTGGGGGTGGGCCAATCCTCCAATCAACAGCGTCCAAATCGGGGGGACGGGCAAAGTCAATTTCCGACGTGTCAGGAGGGGTGCGGCTCCGTTCCCGAGGAGGGACAGCTCTCCGCATTATCCGGAATTTCTTTTGTCTCTTTTCGTCTCTTACCCTGACACGATCTCGCTCACACTCGTTACTGCATCTCTCTCCTCTATGCCTCTACTTCTTGGTTCTATAATATATATATATATATATATAGAGAGAGAGAGAGAGAGTGTCCGGCTACTATACTATCAGTAGCACGAAACCCTCCGTGCTACCAAGTTGTTTTTGATGATGCGGCTTCCAAATCGATGATCGACTCCGTTAGATTTGATCTACATTATTGAAAGTATTTGAAAACTAAATTTCAGATTTTTTCGACATTATTTGATTAGTGATAAAAAAATCTCAAAATTGACAATTTTAATAGCCGGTGTGGTGTGTTTGAGAGTTTAACGGTGTAAAACAATCCAAATCCGATGAAAATTTTATAGAAAATTCTTTTAACTATTTAGAGTAAGACTAGTATATCTGATCTCTTTTATCATCATTTTTTTAGAGATTTTTATTTTCAGTCGTTCAATTTTAAACTACTTATTTGATAGGTAATGGTATCGAAAAATTATAAAATTTAGTTTCTAAATACTTTTAATAGTGTAGATCAAGTCTAACGGAGTCGATGGTCGATTTGGAAGCCGCATCATCGAAAACAACTTGGTAGCACGGAGCGCTCCGTGCTACCGATAGTATAGTAGCCTGGCTATATATATATATATATATATATATATATATGAGTGGGTTGGTATGCTTCTGGAAGCACGGAGTCCTCCGTGTTTCCAAGTTGTTTTCGATATTCGGATTTTCGAATCGACGACTGGCTTCATTAAAGTTGATCTAGAGTATTTGAAGTACTTAGAAAATAAATTTTGTGATAAATTTTGACTGGGCTACTATAGGTAGTAAACTGCTTGGTTTACTACCGATCTGTTTTTGATGATAGAGCTTCCAAATCGACGATCGGCACCGTCGAATATGATCTAGACCATTTAAATTATCTAGAAATCAAATTTCATGATTTTTTGGCATCACTAACTGAACGATCAAAGGGTCACAAAATTTATAATTTTAATGGCCGATATGGTGCGTTTGCTTGTTTAACAGTATAGAAGAGTTCAAATCAATTAAATTTTTGTTAAAAATTTTTTTAAACTATTTAAAATAAGATCTAGACTCTAGATCTCAAATATAAAAATTGTATCATCACTTTTTGAAGGATATTCATTTCCAGCCATTCATTTTTCTGTTCACTTGATGGACAAGAGAACAATATCGAAAATGTGTGAAATTTGATTTCCAGATAGTTTAAATAGTTTAGATCATGTTTAACGGTGCCGATCATCAATTTGGAAGCTCTATCATCGAAAACAAATCGGTAGTAAACCGAGCCTTTTACTACGGATAGTATTCTAGCAAAACTCTATATATATATAGGGAAAACTTCAAAAACCCCCTTTGTGGTTTCAATTTTTTTCACTTTAGTACCTTGTGGTTTGAAATGTATCAAGTTAGTACCCTATGGTTTCTCACTTTATATTAGTACTCTGTGGTTTAAGGTGTATCAAGTTAGTACCCTGTGGTTTTGCACTTTATCACTTTAGTACCCTGTGGTTTCACATTTTATCACTTTAGTATCCTATGGTTTAAAAAACCACATGGTACTAACTTGATACAAAATTAAAACCACAGGGTACTAAAATGATAAAGTGCAAAATCACAGGGTACTAACTTGATACACCTTAAACCACAGGGTACTAAAGTGATAAAGTGAGAAACCCCAGGGTACTAATTTGATACAGTTTAAACCACAGGGTACTAAAATGAAAAAGTGTGAAACCACATGGGGGGTTTTTAAAGTTTTCCCATATATATATATACTGTTCACATTCCGTTAAATCGAATCAGATGTGTTTATAATCGAACTCGACTCGACGATTATTATATTATTTAATTAAATTAAACTTAATTTTGCTTTTAAATTAAAAAGTTAATTATATTAGAATACCAATTATAAATTGATTCGGCCAAATATTTACTTACCTATTAGAATTTTGGTATTCCTTATAAATATACAGGTTATTCTCTATCAGAGAGAACAAGAAAATAGAAGAAAAAAAAAAAAACTTATAAATTTATGAGTAATTTGTGAGCCATCTTATAAGAGAGAGAAACTATATCCTCTATTAAATTATTGCTTTTATAGGATTTGAACGGTGGATTAGAGATCATGTTTGTTTGTAGCTCGATCTACTATGGATTTGAAAAGTTAGAAAATTTTCTTGGACGATCCGAGGACATGTGAATTAGCTTCTATGATTCGGGAGTTATAATGTTGTAACGCGAGTCGCTTTTGAAGAAAATACGGAAAAATACTGCTGACGTGTTCTACATACACTAATTAATGATGATATATAAGCATTGTTAATGGATATATGGCTATTATTTTTATTATTATTATCATTACTATTATTCTACTTCAATAAGTTTAATGGAGAGTCATGTGCATCTTCACTTAATTTGGCATCTGTTTAAATTGTGTGTGAGGTTGTTTGCTAGAGACAGACTAAAGATACGACAGGTCGAATTGAACCCTCTTTCACCTTTGTTTGAGTTAGCATTCTTTTTGCATATGGTGCGTGTTAAGACAGTTCTGCACCTGAGCTCTAACGAAAATCATTGACAGCTAGTTAGCTTGTTTTGGATCTTAACAAACTAGTTAGTATTACCGACCGTCCCTAGAGCAAGTGGCAAAAGACTTGGTGGTTGGTATTCGAGACCTAAGTTCGAATCTTAGTTGATTCACATTTTCAACTAAGTTTATTTCTAAATGAAATAAACGAAGCGGGTAACGTGCTACCTATCTCTCAAAAAAAAAAAAAAAACCAAACTAGTTAGTTATTCGCGGGCAATAGAGGGAGAAGTGTCGACTTTTATGTTTCTCTATCTTTTTTTCGTCTTTGCAGTAAAAGAAGAATCTGTTAGCGGTTTCGTCCGTTTATGTGTATGGAGGTATATTAAACTGTAAATAATAATAATAACATAAAAATACTCCTTAACTCAAAGAGTAGCATGCATATTTATTTTCTAGAGGGACCTCTAATGAACGTAAGCTAAGTCTTTGTCTTCAAATTTTGTCTTGGGGCTGCATCAGATAATAGTACTAGCTAGTATAATTTTATATTAAAAACAAATAACTACGCTGAAATAAAAATTTAGAGTCTAATTTGAAAGAACTAAACTCAGTCGGTATGATCTAGAAATCTGGGGGACTAGATGAAATGAGGGATCCAACTCTACAGCTAAGCCGAACCCTCGAATAGAATGGACCGGAGTTGAGGCCTCAGTTTTTTTTTTTTTTTTTTTTTTTTTTTTAAGTTGTATGCGTATATGTAATTAAAGATTTTTTTTTTTTTTAAGTTGTACGCATATATGTAATTGATTATAATTACATATTTGTTCTGGTAAAAAAACCTGAAAATTATTAACTAGAAAACTTGGCTTTGGATCTTCTAACATAGTTCATATAACATATATAATTTGTCCACTCATTCTTAATATTTTATGGACTTTTCCGAGTTACTGTCCAAATGACTCGACTCATCCCTGTGTGCAAAAAAGTCAAAAGAGCTCCTCCTTCAACTTTATGCAGTGGGTTTGGCGTGCATGCATGAGACAAAAACCCTCGCCTAACAAAAGAAGCGTCCTAGAGCAAGTGACAAAAGATTTGATAATTGATATTCGAAATCCAAATTCGAATCCTAGTTGATTCACATTTACAGTTAAATTTATTTCTAAATAAAATAAACGAAGCAAATAGCGTGCTACCTATTTTCTCAAAAAAAAAAAAAACCAAAAGAAGTGTACTCTCATCACCTGATTTTACATTTTTGGTTAAAATTTCTAGGACTCTGTTGAGTGATTCATTTGTCCTTTCATGCAATTTCACTGCAAAGGGACTATCATGAATAGACAAATTTTACTGTACATCGGTCACATTTGAGTAAAAATATAATAAAAATATTTTGTTATTAATTATGATGGAACGGATGAATTCAAAAATAATAATTTAATTAGTTGATAATATCACATCAGTAATATAATTTATGCATCTTAGATTTTGTTTTCTTTATAAATATCATTCCTTGTCACTTCAATCACTATTCTATTTAATAGAGATGTATACGCCAGAGCACTTCTTATACCTGGCACAAACATTTTACCTAACAATGATCATTTAATTTGGCCATTCTCATCAATTCCCAACTATCGACAAGTCTAAAATGTTAGGTCGAATCATATTCTTAATAATCAGTAATTTAGAAAAACTAAGCTGTTCCGTATTATGAAGCGCGGTGTTATCGGTTAGTGGTTTGTGTAGATAATCATAAGAGATATAAGACTAAAGTGATGATAACATATTTTTTTAAGAGATAGGTAGAACGCTACATGCTTCGTTTATTTCATTTGGAAATAAACTTAGCTAAAAATATGAATCAACTAAGATTCGAACATGAAATCTCGGGTATCAATCATCAAGCTTTTTGCCACTTGCTCTAGAGATGGTCGATGTGATGGTAACATATTATATATGTGACTCGATGCAGGTAAAAAACTAAGGGATATTTTAGATGCACGGATGCAAATGAGTAGGCTCATGATATTCTATATGACTTTTTCTATTATTTTTTTTGAAGTTATATATAGTGACAATAAATCAATGTAGGGTAACAATGGGGCAATGATGATGATGCATTAATTTCTTGTTACATGCTAGATATTCCAATTTTTAATTGAATCCATGTGGGAGGGAAAGAGAATGATCCAACCATGAATTAACATAACTACTTTTACTACATACAATACCGATCAAATATTTTGATTTGATTTGATAAAACTTAAACTGCAAATTGTAATCAAGTTCGGTAGATTTGTCAAATGAGGTATTGTACTTTTAGCATGAGTTTGCTAGGATTAGCTCTAATTAGTATAACTTTTCTACTTCAAAAAATTCAAGATATAAAATTTTATTAAAGCATAAAATGAAATTAATTGCTAAACAGCAAATAGATACAACATGTGGTTAATTGAGGTTTCGACCTATATGGTGTTCAAGGTTTGTGCATAATTTCGCCACATGTAAACAGAGAATTATCGCTGCACAGAATTTTTCTGCACAAGAATCGCGTCGCGATCATTACGGTGGACACCTCAAAATCCAGAACAATTCATTATTACTGGTGCAAGGAAAGGATTATGTGATAACATGTTTTCGTGTCATATTCCTTATCTTTCTATATAATTAATTATTATTATAATCCAAGATTAGGTAAAGGAGCAAAACAAGGAAGCAAGGAACAACAATGTCCTTTCCATTACTCAGCAACTACCTCTCATTATTATTATAATAATTATTATAAGACATAAATATACAGAGAACCCCTCAACTACAAGTCGTTCTGAATAGCAACTCTTGAAATTTTTTTTCAATTGAGAACTTGAAAAGAACCAAGTTGAGGGGGAGTTTAGAAATCGCCTATAGTTGAGGGGGTGTCCATACATTTTTTCCACCTTCGTATCACGGTTGTCAATATGCCACGTCGACCCAAGTAGTGTGGGCTCCACGTGTCAGCCTGCCAACCGTCTGATGCACAAGCGTTACACCGAAAACGTCCTCCCTCTAACAGTATCACCATTATCACGTGTACCCGCCACCTCCATGTTCATCGAACACGAAAAGACTAAATTGCCCCTCCCTGCGATCGCACGTTAAAGGGTCCCACTCCCATGCGGGAGCGGATCCCGTACAACCTGAGCTTTACAAAAATAGCTACATACAGCACACGTGGCCTACTCCCGTTGGGTGTATAACCTGTAAATGATTCTGTACGGGCGTCCGCATAGTTCCTGTTCACGCCTTTCGCGCCTTGTGCGCAGAACGGTGTCAGAGGAGCAGTAAAGGCCAACCCCGTTTTGAAATTTCAAATATTATTATTTTATTAAGATAAAATTTACACATACCCCCCTAAACTATAAACTATCTTCAGAAATACCTTTCAACTTTATTTTTTTCCTTCGTTTTAACTTTAAATTTTTTAATTTTTCTTATTTAAATAGCCTAGTTGAAAATTACATTAAATTTAATAACGTTCTTAATAATTATTTATTTATTATTATCCTATTAAATATTCATTATTAGTTAGTTACCTATTAATGAATAAAATTAGTAAATTTGATATAATTATAAACAAATTTAATAAAATTTCTGGTGTAATTGGCTAAACCACACAATGAAAAAAAAAAATTGAGAAAAAAACTATAAGCAAAGAGAATGTTTGTAAAAATTCTATAGTTGAGGGGCCCTACTTACACTTTTAACTTTTATTTATTTATTTATTTATTTGAACTGTAGCAAAAAGAATTTAAGAGAGAGAAACAGAGAGAGAAACAGAGATTTTAGAGAGAGAGAGAGTGTTGTGTCCATTTCCCCACTCCCCCTACCTGTATCCCTCTGTTCCCCCTCTCTACAACGCCGCCATTAATGCTCCTCTCTCTCTCTCTCTCTCTCTCTCTCTCTCTTTGAGACGCGCACTTCTCTCGATCTCTTCTCATCTACGTAGCTCCCGAATCCACGCACGAGCTCGATCTATAGGGCGTGGCTACGCCAATACCTCTGAATCCTTGTTAAATTGCTCTTCGTCTTCATATAGATCATGAGTTTGGATTCGTCGATTTGAGGAATGTACCAAAGTATCAGATCGCGGAGAAGAGAGGAGATCGACGGCGGAAAAGGTTCGTGCTTTGTTTCGGTTTCTACTTTCTGGATTTCCGATTTGTCGCTTTGCTCGGAGTTTTCTTTGTCAAATTAGGAGCTACGAGCATAGGATTCTCGTCAAATTTAGGGTTCAATCGAGGTCTTTTTAACTCGATTTGTTTAATCCTAGCTTTTTAAACTGTGACATGCCTCGCCCCTCCCCTGGAATTTCGCTGATGCGTCGAGAACAAGTTTCGATTTTGTTTTCGCATTCCGAGGATTTTGCACGAATCCGTCCGAGTTGCTTCTACTCTAATGGGGAGACGTAGAAGATTGTCTTTATTCGAGACTAATAATATAATAAAAAAGCTATTAATTATAAAATACTCTGACGACTCGCAAGATGCGATCTTTGGGTTTATTATCTTAATTAAGGTTGAGATTAATCACTCCCTTTTTTCCCGTCGTTTTTGGATTCCTACGTGCTGTAATGTTTTTAATATTTCATTATATAATTAAAATTGTTTGATGTAAGATGCTGCTCTCTTTATCTGTTCCTGTTTTGCTTTCATTTTTTATCCTTCTTTAAGAAGGTAACTCCAGAGCTTCAATAAGTTCCTTTTCCAGAAAAAGGGGGGACCTTTATTGAGTTTCTTTTAAGTTTATTGCAATGTTGTTGGAATAGTTGCTTAAAGATAACTTTTTGGAGGTCTAAAAGGCGTTATTTTGCATAGTCATTAGCTTGATTCATTTCCCATCATGCAGAATGTTGTTCAGCGAGTGAAAATGTTTGTTAACCTGCTGTTTAGTTCGATGCTTCCTTTCTAACTCATTCAGTTCATCTTCTTAAGTGTTTTCCTGCTAATGATGAATTATTTTTCATCTTAAACATTCTGTTTTGTTACTTTAGCCTAGTGATGTACTGATATTAAGTGACTCGATATATGTAAATCAACATTAGTAGCCCAACTTCATACATTTCTTTGTCTAAAGTTGCTAGAGTTCATGGGGATCTATCTCATTGGAAAAGATACTTTGGTTTCAGGAATGTTTCAGTTTAGGAAGCAACCAAGTGCCTCAGAGGTGCAGGTGGGTTCTTCTTATCGCTGTGGCTCGTCAACAGAAGGAACTTCTGTAAGTGTTTTCATTTGTTGTTCATCTTTGTATGAGATTGATGCCAACAGAAATGCGGTCGTAACTGCTAAAGTGGGGATATTTTGGATGCTTTATATAATCTAACTAATGGTGGAGTTTGCTAGATTCTTATTCTTGTACCTATATTTTTTGTTTTTACTTGCATTATTGTGTATAGCTGATGCATGAGTGGGAACATTGATCTATTTCCATCTTTTTTTGGCCACAGTTTGCTCCGGAGTTCGATAGAAGTTCATTAATGAAAACCTCAGGGTTGCCAATCAAAATGCTAATTGAGGAAGAAGTGTCCAAAAAAGCGCAAACTAGGCACTCCCCACCAAGTGTTATTGCTAGACTGATGGGTCTTGACACCGTTCCATCTTCTCATCTATCCCACAGCCAGCGCAAGAACGTTCAAAGATATGTGCACTCGCCATCATCTGTAGGTTCTGAAGAGAGGCATGTTTTCTCTGAAGATCTTTCTCGCAGAAGAAGCACTGATGAACTCCCAGAGTTAAAAGATGTTTTTGAAGTAATGGAATCATCAGAGTTGAAGGCCTGCAAGAATCAGAAAAATAGAAAAGGGAGAGTGAGCTCTAGACATAAGGAGACTGACGTGGACTTTATAAGGCAAAAATTTATGGATGCAAAGCGTCTCTCTACTGATGAACAAAGCTCTAAAGAGTTTGACGATGCAATTGAAGTACTGGAATCTAATAAGGATCTTTTATTGGACTTTCTCGATGAACCGAACTCTTTATTCACGAAGCACCTCCACGATCTAAATTGCTCTCCTCCCCCCCAGGCAAGCCACATCACAATTCTGAAACCATCTAGATGTATGAAGTCTTCAAAGCCAGCAATGCTTTCTAAATTAGGAAGAGATACTGAGATATTGAGAGAAAACCCAAAAGAATTTAGGAACCTTTGTAGAAAGCCTGCAATTAGACCCGAAAGTGACTGTTTTAGTGAGCTCTCTGGTTCTCAAACATGTAAATTGCCAAAATCAACTTATGAGGAAAAAATTGGAGCTCACAGTCATCCAACTCGGATTGTTGTGTTGAAACCTAGCCTTGAGAAAGCTCAAAATATGGAAGGAGCTATTCCATTAACCCACGAGATCTTTCAATCTGGCTACAGAAGGCCCATGCACTTCTCATGTCCTGGGGCTCAGGAATTGTTTTCAGAAGGAACTATTCGGCCAGATTTGTCTGACGGTTTCGAATTAGCTCTGGGGCCCAAAGCAAGGGGCTCGAGAGAAATTGCAAGAGAGATCACAAAGCAAATGAGAAAAACCGTACACCGTGGTGGTGCTAAAAAGGTATCACAGATTTTGCCTCACATGGATATGATCGACAATCCAGACGTGTTTCAGAGATCTAGTGACTTGCATGATGATTGGAACCCGAGACTCAGCCCGTCTTCAACATATTCAAGTGCATCATCAGTTAGCAGAGAAGCTAGAAAGCGCTTGTCTGAAAGATGGAAGATGACCCACCAATTCCAAGATGCAAAGACTCTTGCTAGAGGCTCAAGCACGCTAGCTGATATGCTCGCTTTACCTGATAGGGATGTGCAGAAGGCTATGAAAGCTTCAAATCAGACACGGGCTTCCTCTGCTGGTCCTACCAGTAAGGATGGTTGGAAGGATGGCAACTTGATCGGTTCACCAATTTCGAAGTCTCTTCCAGCTTCATCAAGCAGTCGAAGGAGTCCAGAATGCAGGAAAAGAAAAGAAAGTGGCCAACTTAGGGATTATCGTGTAGTTGAAAACTTACCCAATATTAATCTTGATGATTTTGCTGATGGTAGCTTTATTAAACAAGGAAGATCAGAAATAAGAAGTTCAATGTATCATTTTGACAAAGCTTGTTTGGGTAGCGCGGCTGAAGATGAAATTTTGTTGCCTGAACGGGAGATTCATGTGAGCTCTGAAGAATTGAGGAAAAGTATTCATGTGAAAAATCTTTCTCGACAGGAATTCATGCATCCCACACTCTCTATCGATGCCTTAAGGGAAGGAGATCAGCAGCTTGTTGACATTTCTTTGGTTACTGAATGTCAAGATGGAACCTGCATGTTGACCACACAAGCAAAACAGGTGCAGCAACAGCTTGGATCAGCAATAGTTGTGGGGGATGAGAACATTATTACTTCTGATCTGGATGGCTTGGTACTAGATGTGCGTTCGCATTAATGCTGCAGTTTGAACTTTCTGTTCCATATAACATTCATCTTGTTCATTCTTTTTTAGTGTTTCATGCAGAGTAATGTTAGTTTTGATTGGCCTTGTTTCTAGCTCAACTACGACTTTTTCCATCTCTTCCTGCTTTATCTTCTTGCGTTGCTTTTTTTCTTTTTTTCTTTGGTCCCTTTTGATATCTCATCTTGTTCCACTTCTCAAGAGTCAATTATATGCCTTCAGGAAGAGAGAGTTGATCACCCTCTGGTTGACCCCATACTATCCCCATTCAAGGCGCCGCAACCAGCATCACCGGTAAGCTCCAACGAAGGTGAACCAAGTCCAGTATCTGTTCTAGACACTTCTTTAGAAGAAGAAAATTCTTCTTCAGCCTGCTTCGAGAGAATTAGCACTGATCTTCAAGGCAAGCGATTCATACTATGAAATTATTTTACGATAATGCTCTGTACTCTACAGCAACTTAGGCTGAAAATTACAACCTAACATGATATTTTTCATCACAGAGCTCCGAATGCAACTTCAACTTCTCAAGCTTGAGTCTGCAGACACTTATGCAGAAGAATCAGAGCTTTTTATAGTAAGCGATGAGGAGAGTGTGGGAGAGAGTCAGCCTCTGTGTCCAACAGGAGAGATCATTCAAACTTTCCGAAATGAAGAGGAGAGAGACTTCTCTTACCTACTCGACATGCTTATAGATTTGAATGTCCACCTTACAAACCAGGATGGGCAACTCAGTTCATGCTACTTGCTGGACTCCCCACTGGGACCAGGTGTCTTCGGCAAGCTTGAAAAGAAGTACAGTGGGCTTATTTTGTGGTCAAGATCAGAGAGGAAGCTGTTATTCGATCTAATAAATACTATTCTTGCTGATGTGGTTTCCTCAAAATTGGATCTCGTCTCGCGCGGGGTTTCTAAGTGGCATGCGCCCAAATGGGACCGAGAGGGTCTTGTGGAAGAGGTGTGGCAAAGAGTCGTTAGTCGAAGGAGGGATATAGGATGCTGCAAGGAGGGGAAAGTTTTGGAATTAGAGTGGTTGGATTCTGAAGGTGGTGTTGAGATTGTCGGAAGAGATATGGCGAGCATGTTATGTGATGAACTAATTGAAGAACTCATTGCTAACTTCCGATAGTGGATAAGTTCCTTGAGGAACAAATATAGTGGGTGAGTTCTATGGAATTAGAACGAATTTGCACATTTTGGAAGTTCAAATATGAAAATTTCAATTTCCCACCCTATATTTCTTTTTGTGCAAATTGTACCTGAAACAGTTTGTATCAGCCAGTCAATCACTGAGGTGTCCTCAAGTTTTAAGTAGCATAATCTCATGGTCCCCTTTTATTTGATTTCGCCTCTGAATAGGGAAATCAGTGTATAATTTCTCCTAGTCATGCTGTGACAGCATATAATGAATTTCTTATCATCATGCAATGCGCAATATATGTCAGAATTGATTGCTTAATTTGGTGTAAATTGTTGAAGAAAAAGCTAAGGCATAAGTTGTGCGACTTTTTTAAAAGTACTGTTTAAAAATAAAAAATTATCCAGATTATTTGGTTTCTGAGGAAGCATCCGTTTATGCCTCTGACATTTATAAGGTGTCGTATATTATGAAATTTTTGTTGCTGATGTTATGAATATATTCATACATTCCTCTGACATATATTTTCTTCTCTTTTTCTGAGAAAAAGGAAACATGCTGTCTGATTCGTCCATTTTTTTCAGAAATAACCTCAGATAGAAATATACAACAATTATGCTTTAAATTTGAAAATTCGGATATTAATTATTAAGTTTTTAATCAACTATGTTAAGTATGGTCGATATTTCTCCAATATTTTCAGATGTGTAACAATTAATGCATTAAGCATGCATTCTTTTAACCCTAAAAAGGTATAAAGAAAAGGATAGTGTATACATCCGCGATGATGATGATGATGATGATGGTGGTGGCAACTTATCTATTCTAATTCAAGAGAAATAGACCATTAAGTTAATAACAACCATCCATCATGTATAATATTTTCTATTAAACCACGTTTGTTGCATTTGCTCACAACATTGGGATTACCAGCTAGCTAGCCTAGGCTTAGCTCAAATAGCAACTAAAGCATGTTCCCATTTAAGAACTTATTACAGCACTAATTTACTACTTGAATGGTGATGCATGTTCATTTGGAACCTTTTATTTGAGGGTCCATTATTGGTTCAAGGGACATATAATGAGAAAGGAAGTAGGTAAATTAGAAGAAGCATCAGATTCTATTAAAGTAGCTCAGTTTTTCCTTTCCTAACTTGTTCTACTTCTATTCACTCATCAGGAATCGAATCATGTAAAGTGCCTTTAATTAAATGTGATCATGGTTGTACCCATTTGTCCACAATGAAGGACCCATTAGTGGCTAATGTCAAAGTAATAGTCCACATGACCTTTTCTGGTTTCTTAACTAGCTTTTACCTTTAGTGTTTTCTCTTTTTTTTGTGTAAGAAAAATCATTATTTATTTTCTAGAAATGAAACACCTTAATAAAGAAAAACCACTTTTTTATAAAAATTTTCTATATCAGCAAGCTGAATCAATAAGTATATCATTCATTACTCTCTAATGCTCAAAGTTTTACTTTAGACAATAGGAATTGAGAGATCCTCTTAAAAAGGAGATAACTTAAAATCTGCTTTTGCATACAAATAACAAATATATAGGAGATAAAAATATTCACCTCAACTGCTCCAACTTGTTCCTTTTTCCCTCTCTTCTTTTCCCTGCCTCTTGACTACAAGCATGCTCCTAAGTAATTTTTAACTCTTTCTGCAGAAGCTTAATTATTATCAGCACAAGCAATGCTCATCACTTGGTGAACTTTTCTTAAGGGATAACACAAAAAAAATACTTACAATATGTGTCCAGAGTAAAAGCCACACCCATAAGACATATTTTACTATAATTAAGGCTTAAAACCAGGAGACCCATTTTGACTATTCTTTGCTCTTTTGACCCCCACTTCACACTGTTCATGATGAGATACATGTCTCTACATGCATGTATACTAAAAACTTATTTTTCTTTGATTCACTCTTTTATACGTTGCAAATTAAATTCATTACATGGTTTTACAAAGCATCTATGATTTATGAGCTTTAGATATATCTTGAACTTGTACCATGAATGCACTAATGCTAAAAACCTACAAATTTAATTGGAATTGATTTTTTTTTCCCCCTTCTTTTAATTTTTTTCCTAGGAACAAGTGGGTGGTTAGTAATTAGTCAACACAATTTCACAAAGTTACAAAAGTACACAATCACATGGGGGACTAATGATAGCTAAAACCATAATTATGTGAGCATAAAGTGATTAATTATGTGAAACCTATATGAAAAGTTGTTTGAGTATGGGACACCATGGCCGAAAGGTTCAAATGGGATTGCTTCTATTGATCAAATTAAATAGCTTTGTCTCTTGATCTTATTTTGCAATTTATTTGGGGCCTAATTGGATAGTCCTTCATAGCCATGAAAAATTTGTCATAATTAATAAACCTCGTAGACCCACCATCAAATTCAACTCAAAAGTATCTGGTTTGGATCAATGATAACATCCAATCTTTATTTGCTTTTTCGTGTTCTAAATGCCTGTGCTTTAACATGCGATTATTTACTTGTAACGTCCCAATAGTTCCATATCGAATAAAAAAAAATTCTGATTAGAAAATATGAGGCTTATACACTAGTAATAATAACTAGGCTTAAGTATTTTGGGCCGGTGGTTTGGCCCAACGAATTATTATTGTTAGTGGGTCGGATCGTTACAAATGGTATCAGAGCCGAATACCAGCCGGAAATGTAAGAGCTAAGTGCTATGCGGGGCAAAGTCTCTAGAATATCACGTTGCCTGATAATTCTGATCTGATGTGGAAAAAATAATTCTAATTAGAATATATGAAACCTACAGGCTAGTAATAATAGCTGAACTTAAGTACTTTAGGCGGGTGGTTTGGGGCCCAACAAGTTATTGTTTTTGAGAGAGAAAGGTAGCATGATGCTAGCTGTTTTGTTTATTTCATTTAGAAATAAACTTAGCTAGAAATGTGAATCAATTAGAATTCGAATTTGGGTCTCGGGTACCAACCACCAAACCCTTTTGCCACTTGCGCTAGGAACGGTCGGCCTAACAAATTATTATTGTTAGCAGGTCAGGTCGTTACAAGTAGATAATAAAACAAATTATTGTTGTTAGTAGGTCGGGTCGTTGCAAGTAGATAATAGTGATCGACTGGAGATTAATTAGCTGAGTCGTTGTTGTACATATAGAAGATCTTCAACTAATTAAAGAAGATTAATAAATTGTTCTTATCTTATTGTGTCTGTATAATCTTTTTCATTTTCACAGAAAAGTTAAAAAGGAAAAGAAAAGTGGATTGAAAATTGGAATCATATCACTGTAAGAGTTGGCTTAAACCCACCAGTGGTAATGAGCTACACTTTTACCTCCTATTCTCCAAATTTAAAAGCATGCCAAAGTGAGCTCCCCTTGTGAAGCTTCTCCCTCCTTTTTTAGTCCCACACTACAACACTCCACTCATCATAGCTGCTTCCTTGTTATCCCCCTCCTCTGAACAAAGCAAAATGGCTTCTCTTCTCTTCAAAGACATGAAGAGAAAGAGCTTCTCCTGTGCATCACCTGCCGCCGCCGCTATTTGCACGAGCATCGATCGAAAGTCCATCTTTCTCCCTACAACTCGAAGCACGCCTCATCATCAAAGAGATTTGCAGAAACAAAAGTCTTATTATCCCTCCTCCAATAACAAACCTAAAAGCCAAAACCTCAGCTGCAGCAAGAATCAGTCAGAAAAGCTCATTGATCTCATAAGCCCCGTCGATTCGTCTCGCCACCTACTTAGCTCTTCGCGGTACCTATCGGACGACTCGGCCTTTATTGATATATTTCCTCATGACTCCACTCCTGTGAGTACTTTAATACCGATTGATTCGTCAAAGTTTCGAGCAAAAAGAGAGGATGACAAAGTTATTTTGAGATCATCTTCTACAAGATCTCAAGACCAGGTTCAAATCACAGCACCCTTTTCTTCTAGCATGTAAATTTGTGATCATAGTGTGTTATGCAGCTTATGTTGTAAATTTGTTCTTAGGTTGTGGCATTGAGGGTCTCCATACATTGCAAGGGCTGCGCAGGAAAGGTGAGGAAGCATATATCCAAGATGGAAGGTGAGGTTTTTTTTCTTCTTTTCCTTTCTTAAAACTATTTCTTTAGAATCTCAACTTCTAAAATCTTTAGTTTGTTCCGCAAAGTTCCTTTCTTTTTCCTTTGATTGTATCATATATAACAATGAGAACTCCAGCTTTGGTAGTACTACTTTATGTTGAGCAGGGGTTACATCCTTCGACATAGACTTGGCAACGAAAAAGGTGACGGTGGCCGGAGAAGTCACGCCTTTGGGTGTTCTCAACAGCGTCTCGAAAGTAAAGCACGCGCAGTTCTGGCAATCGCCACCGCGGGCCTCAGCTTCATTCTAATCATAGTTGCGCCTCTTAAGCACCATAAACTGTCACATAGATAAGAAAAAAAAAAGAAGTGATGTTTTCTGCAAGTGAACTCTAGCTGATCTACTTAGAAGGGCTTGATCTTAGGATGTCTTAATAGATATGTCCTCTTTTTGAATATTTACTTGCTCTTTTATGCATGATATAATCTCCATCTGTAAGTGAATGTATATCTTGTGGTATATTAGTAACATCAAGCAGAAAGCGGTAAGCGGTATGTAACAGCCAAGGAATGTATTAATTTATAGCTTTAATTGAAATAATGTGGAGACGAAAGAATGGTAACATGCTACTACTTTATTCAATAAAAATATGAATTAAGCTACAAGATGAGGCAATTAGGCCTCTTAGGCAAAAAAAAAAAAAAAAAAAAAAAAAAAAAAAAAGGGACAAAAAGGTATTCCAGAGACTCCTGCGAAATTGGACCTCCGCCATGTGTTTTTTTCTTTTTGAAAATTCTTTTATTCCGCTCTAACAAGATAACCTATCAAAAAATGGCGATTGGTGTTAACTCTCTTCCTCCTAAGACGGAGTTATGCAAGATCATCTTGTTAGAGGTAACAATCCCTCTAACAAAAAATATGAAATTTTTGCAAACCAAAAAAAGGTGATCAACGGTCTCTGACTCTTCCAAACAAAACACACACTCTCCTCCCCCTACTAACCCCTTTTCAGCTGGTTATCCACTGCGAGAAAAGGTTAGCTTTCCATCATGTTTTCACACAAATTGGATTGGAATATGGAACCACCTTAGGTTCATCATGTCACAAACATGAAAAGTAACTCCTTAATTAAATAGAGACCATCTCTTTCTCACAAAAATGTGAGATCTGAAGAAGGCGAAAATAGGGAGAATACCACGAAATTGAACCTCCTTTGGAAAAGTAAAGAGCTTAAACAACCATGAAACAAAATGTAGTAGTTGGTCCCCTAGATGGTAGATAACCCAACACAACTTTTATGAGCTCAAGGTGGAGGGATGGGTTGAACAGTGCTCAAGAAATTCTCACATTACTCCAAAAGAAACAACATATCCACTTTTGTGGTCCCTTAAGAATTATATGAAACAGTGCAAAAAGCATTGGGTGTAGCAACCTTTCTCTGTCTCTATTATGTGAGCATGGGTGAGTTCAGTGTCTTCTAGGAAAGACATGGAACATATTCTAGTGTAACATGTCTCCAAACTATAGCTTGTGCTTGGTTTCTACATAATTTTATTGCTACTTTATTAGTTTAATTGCGTATATAATAATCGAACTACGGACAAACATTTCACTAGAATATTTGTCTTGCACCTTGATTGTCTCCACCATGCGCAATCAGTCAAAGAAAAAGTCCAAAATTTCAAACATTTGTTCCATGTTAAGATTTGGTTGTTTGAATATCGGGTCGATAATGGGCCGGGCCAGGGCCTACTCGACTCAGGGTGTTGGGTCCGGAAAACAATTAAGGCCCAGGTTCGACTAAGGCCCAATACTCCTCTGCTTCTCGACAGGGCAAACACTGGCACATACCATCCCAAGTTCGAAACCTAATTGCTTCACATTTTTAACTAAATTCATTTAAAATAAATAAATAAATGAAGCGGATGTTGCACTACTTTTCTCTCCGAAAACACTTATCTTATGAAAGTAATAGTGCAGGAGCTTAGAAGCATGAAAAATAAATGTTTCTGGGATAAACAAATTAAGAAAACTATGTCCAATAATTACAGTTCATGTCATATATGGAGGTTCATCTATGAAGAAATATTTATGACCACTGGTTGGAATCATACTAATTTCATGTAGCAGTTCCTTATTCATTCAAGAGGGTTAGGTTTTCTAACTAAACATGATAACTGGGAACAGCTCCACCCATTGCACTACCTTATTAACCCAAACCACTAACACATCCAATTCCAGCTGCTATATAAAGGGCAGGTTCTCCCTCCCAACTTCCACCACATCCACAAGCAGAAACCTGAGCATTACTTCTTTTCCCCTGATCTTCCATTTCTTCTCCTTGGAGCAGCTTAACATGGCGAAGCAACTTGCCTCGACGCCCACCACACTCAAAGGAGCATTCTATCTGATGCTCTTGCTGTTTGTAATGGCTCGCTCAGCTTCGGCTCGAATGCTCGATGAGCAGCATGTTGGGCCGGTAACCACACCGGTTGCAGCACCGCCACCTTCCGACTCGATCCCAGCCCCTGCTGACCCACCCACCGACCCCGCAGATTCACCGTCTCAGCCAGACCCCGCATCAGCGGATCCCGCAGCCTCACCAGCTGAGCCAAACGCTGCAGCAGCACAGCCTGCAGCTGCACCAGCTCAGCCAAATGCTGCGGCGACGCCACCACAGCCGGTTGGGACATCTCAACAGTCTGACCACCCGTTGACCTTCTTCATGCACGACATCCTTGGCGGGTCGAAGCCCTCCGCGCGCATTGTAACGGGCCTTGTGGCAAACACTGCGGCCAACGGGCAGCTCCCCTTCTCGAGACCCAACAAGGACATTTTCCCAATCCAGGGTGCCCTTCCCCTCCCCAGTGGCGTCAACAACGTCATCAACAGCAACAACGCACCCTATGTCGCAGGCCTCGGTGGCACCACCACCACCATAATTCAAAACAATGGCAACGCCGCTGCCAACGGCGGGAGCAACGCCCTTCCGTTTGTCAACGGGGCAAACCTGCCGTCGGGGGCCACACTCCAGAACCTTCTGTTCGGGACGACCACCGTGTTCGATGATGAGATCACGGAGGGGCATGAGATCGGGACCGGCATGATTGGGCGTGCGCAGGGGTTCTACGTGGCAAGCTCACAGGATGGGACGAGCAAGACGCTGGTGCTCACCGCCGTGTTTGAAGGGGAGGGAGGGGAGTACGCGGACACCATCAGCTTCTTCGGAGTGCACCGCACCGCCGCTCCCGAGTCGCACATCGCCGTCATTGGTGGCACCGGGAAGTACGAGGATGCCAAGGGATTTGCAGCCGTTCAGACGCTTCAACCGGCAGATTCACACACAACCGACGGCGTGGAGACACTTCTCCAGTTCTCCGTTCACCTTCTGTAAATTTTAAGCTGTATGTGAAGTGCCATGAAACTGTTTGAAGCTGTGAAACTTCCCCCTAGATTTGTTTCTTCGTGTGAACTTTTATGGAATCTCTGTGATGTACTGGTGAATTTCGTTAGTAAAAGCTAAATTACTCCACTTTGTTCTATATTCTTGCGATCCACACACAACTTCTTTCGCATTACTAAAGCAAAAAAGATAAAAAGAGCCAAATACGAGCTTGTTTTATAGTGATGATAGTAATTAATATCGCCAAATGAGTCTGCTTCTCGAGACCCCAAAAAAACCCTCAAATAAGTAATATTCAAGTAATTAATAGTAATGGATAAGAAACAGATCACCATCAGGAGTTTGGATAGGTACCTAAGCAAAATATTCATGGGATGAAAGGAAAAAAGAGAAGAGAAAACTTCTAATACACTAATGAACGGAGGTGAGCAAGTTACTTCAGATCCTACATTTCTCTGCAACAGGCAACATGATAAGAGGGAATATAATTCAGTAATATAGCTTCTCTTATCTGCAATATATCATACAGGGAAAACACATGGTTCCAAATGAAATTAAAAGACGAAAAAGAAAAGAAAAAAAAAAAGAAACAAAAAAATGCAATATCTCTAGAGACAAAAAAAAACCTACATATCGCAATAAGTCTCTTGCAATGAAGAACGTAGAGGAGAAAGGAGTACTAAATAGGAAAAACTGAATCTGTGGGCACTCGTAGGTCATCAAGAAATTAAGTAAATTTACCACATATGATACAATGAGAACCTTCTACTCTTCGGCATCATTTTTCATCTAAGATACGTTTCTGGAAATCCGACATCATCAACGGAAGCCCTTGCCGTAATGGAATCTTCGGCTCCCAGTTCAGAAGCTGTTTCGCCTTAGTTATATCAGGTTTCCTCATGTGCGGGTCATCTGCAGTGTTGGGTCTGAACTCGATCGTCGCACTCGGGTCTATCGTCTCTTTCACCACCTGCACAGCGGTGGAAAATGTTGTTTAGTTTCAAGCGAAGTAAGAAATGTGAGGGTACAAGTTTAATTAGGTTGAGATTGTGATCAGACTTGGGCAAGCTCCAACATGGTGAACTCCCCAGGATTCCCCAAATTGAAAGGTCCAATATGGTCGCTTTCCATCAGCGCTACTAACCCATCAACCTATCGAATTTTGCAAGGAAAATTAGTCAAAATGAATTTCTTTTGCTTAAGCTTTTAGAAGGAGCAATTATGAGGTATTGAGGAGTTTATACCAGATCTGAAACATATTGGAAACTTCGAGTTTGTTTTCCATCACCATAGACAGTCATAGGTTGTTTACGCAAGGCCTGAAGAGAGGGGTTTTAACAATCAAGTGAGGTAATATTTGGAAGCTTTATTACGCTTTCGAAAATAGAATCCTAAAAAGGAGGAAAATTTAAAACTGAAAGAAAAACAAACCTGTGCAACAAAATTGCTAACTACACGGCCATCATCCAAGCACATGCGAGGCCCATATGTGTTGAATATACGTGCAATTCGCACCTAGTGAGAATTGACAAAGGCCAAGTTTGATCAGTCCAATATTTCATTTCCTACTTGCTTGTCATAAATATAGCGTCAGGCGAATTTTATTTGCGTCACATGATTTCAAAGTAATATTAAATGAGAGAGAGAGAGAGAGAGAGAGTGAGTGAAAAAAATATAACAGCAATGACCCTCTTGGTAGAAAAATTGTCAGGCAAGATTAACCAAGCCAGGGTCTTAGCTTATAGCAGGCCAAGCCTGAACAAAGTCTAGATCCTAAGACAAAGCAAAGGTCAAGTCGCCCAGTCTGTTAAGGCTCCACTGCAGTTGTACAGATTGAATTACCAAAAAAAAGAAAAACACCCTGAAAATTGTTGCATAGAAATTCTCCTTGGCCCAAGCAAACGTTAAGGAAAAGTAGACTAAAATGTGTTGCATGCTATGTGTTGCCTCAGTAGTGCAATATATTAAGATACTACAGCTTATTATTAAATCGACAAGCAATCAAGTAAAAGATTTCAAATGTGCAAAAGGAGCTGCTGTTTACATAATAAAATGTAACTTACTATAGTTATGTTCCTTTTTTAATTAGGTTATGTTCGTTTTTTCGTTTTCCGTTGTACGGATTTGCTTTTGGCATTTTCGGTTTTTCTGTTTTCTGTTTCGTTGGCGCGGTTAGGAGGCCCTAGTTGCTTCCATCATGTATGCCTAATTCATTTTACTTTATGAATGAAGCAGGTAGTTGGCTACCTATTTCTCAAAAAAAAAAAAAAGAGAAAAAAACTTACTATAGTTCATTCAAACAAAAAAGGAGAAGAATATCTTGACAGAAGCTCATGGTGTATCGTTCAGAAAAGTTTTTGGATTGGGTGTTCAGTGCATGATGACATGTTCCTCAACAGCATAACCGTAACCAATTTAGATCAAGTTGTCAGAAACAATCACCTCAACACCAGCGCCGCGATGGTAATCCATAGTCAAAGTTTCCGCTGTTCTTTTCCCTTCATCATAACAGCTCCTAACACCTAGAGTGTATTAAACGAAGACAAATGTCATTATAAGGTGAAAAAAAAAAAGAAAAAGAATGGGAGTTTGCACCTTTAAATAAATATTACGCAGTAAACTGGGAAATGAAAAAAGAACACCTTTGGGCAAAGTAAAGGCATTAGTATGGTTATTTATATTACAGAAAAGAAACACCATTGAGAAAAGTTAGGTGGTTAACCTATAGGATTAACATGGCCCCAATATGTCTCCTTCTGAGGATGCTCAAGTGGATCACCGTAGACCTCACTGGTACTTGTCAACAAGAATCGGGCTCCAATCCTCTTTGCTAGGCCCAACATATTCAAGGTTCCCATTACATTTGTCTTGTGATCAAAATTAAGGATTTTTTTCAAAAATTAACATAAGGGGATATATTATATTAGCTATCATGCTGAGTTCCTCATTAACGGGACACAGTAGATAGAAAAAGACAAACACATTGATAAAGAAGCCAAATGAGGCTGGGAACCACATAAGCAGGTACACTCGGCTGAATTAAAATCCCTTTAAAGATTTCTGGGTCTATGAAAAACTCTAATTTAAATCAGTAAACAGTAATTTGTCAAGTACTTAATCACAATAACACCAATTTTGACCAAGTTTCACTCCATGGAGATAGGCAAAATCAAATCATTCCTTGCAAGTCGAACAAATATTCAGTCCCACATTCCCACTAGATAGAAATTCTTCTAAATTCACCTTGAATAAAAAAGTTTACTCTTAATGCACCTGCCAAAACAGCTTCCAATATCAGATCTCATTTCACGAAGAAGCTAAGTGAATCCTACAGCATAAAATGAATCAACGCTAATTACCTTGACTAATTTCAGGACATCAAATAGCTATTTACAATGAGATCTACAATGCATTTTGTTTAGATACTGAATTCGTAATTGCACTACAATTACCCTCTAATAGACACCAAATTCAAACAAATTTTATCACGATGGAGTAAAACCTCAGTTAATTCGTATTGAACTAATCAATCCAACTCGGGGGAAGAAGGATATGATGGTCTTGATGGGGTTATGCTTGTAGTGGACGGGGGAGGCGGGGCAGGCGAGGTGGTAGATCTGGTCGACCTCGAGGAGGATGGGGTCGACGACGTCGTGGCGGATGAGCTCGAATCGGTGGTTGCCGAAGTGGTGCACGACGTTCTCCTTCCTCCCGGTGAAGAAGTTGTCGACGACGATCACGCTATCTCCCCTGTCCAGCAACCTATCCACGAGGTGGCTCCCCACGAACCCCGCCCCACCCGTCACCACGATCCGCATCGGCCGCTTCCGCAGCCCCACCGGAATCCTCCGCCCCCCTGCTCCGCCATGGACGACGCCACGGATGGAGGAGGAGGGGAGGAGGGCGAGGGAGGAGGGGTGGAGCGGGGAGGAGGAGAGGGAGAGGGAGGAGGGGTGGAGGAGGAAGAAGGAGGAGGCGATGAGGGCTCCGGCGAGGAGGAAGAGGAGGCGGTGCTCGCGGAGGAGGTAGGAGACGACGGAGCGGGGGAAGGAGCGGTGGTGGTGGTGGTGGTGCTTCGAGGGTTTGGTCACCGGAGCTGGGGAGGGGGAAGGGATCTGGCCATGGTGGTGGTGCAGGCTCGGTTGCTTGTGGAGTTGCTTCATCCGATCGCGGCGAGGGAGGGATCTGATCCGAGCGTTGGTCGTCTTGTGGGGGGCTGCGGAGGAGAGCAGGTGATCTCGTTATTCCGTTATTTCTCCGGTGGATATATGCCGGGCGACCATTGGGCTTTGAAGACCTGGTCTACCACGTCATGCATGTACCGAGCCAATCAGAGCCCACTACTCTATAAACCCATTAAGGGCCCATATATATGAGATGGGCGCTTAACGGGCTAGTGGGCCCATACCTCACATGGCCCACGACGACACGCGAAGCTAGGGTTTTCTCCGGGGCGCTAGGGTTTATTTAAGCTCTTCCTGCGCCGCCGCCCATTTCTTCGAGCCATTCTCCTCCACCCGCGTCGCGCCGATCCCCTACCAATTCGCATCGCCATGGGTAAGAATTGATCCCTTCTCCCCCGCGATCCTCTCCCCTGGATTTCCCGATCTCCACATTCTCATCGATCTCCTCTCTTTCTCCTTCGATCGCAGCGAGGATCAAGGTCCACGAGCTCCGGGGGAAGACGAAGGCGGAGCTCCTCGCCCAGTTGAAGGATCTCAAGGCGGAGCTCTCCCTCCTCCGCGTCGCCAAGGTCACCGGTGGCGCCCCCAACAAGCTCTCCAAGATGTGAGTCTCATGGCGATCTCTCTCTCCCTCTCTCTCTCTCTCTCTCTCTCTCTCTGTATGCTTATACTTGCTTGGATTGTAACGTTCTTGTCGTCGTGGTTGTGGTGGTGGTGGTGTAGAAAGGTGGTGAGGGTTTCGATCGCGAGGGTGTTGACGGTGATCTCGCAGAAGCAAAAGGCGGCGCTGCGGGAGGCATACAAGAAGAAAAAGTACCAGCCGCTCGATCTCAGGCCCAAAAAGACTCACGCCATCCGACTCCGCCTCACCAAACACCAGGTTTTTTCCCTCCCCTATAATCTAACTCTTTTAAAATCGGGCGGTTTATAGTTTTTTTTTTTTCCTTCTTTGCGTTCATTTACTTGTTTATCATTTTGTTTGTCAAATTCGTGATGATATATAGGTTTATGTGTGTGTCTGAGGAACTAATGAGATGCATCTTGAACATCTTAATGTGCGGCGGGGTACTCCTGTAGAAGCTTAAATGTTACAGCTCTGTGCTTGTGTAAAAGCTCACTTTAATGTGCGCTAATTTTGGTGAAATTATTTTTCTTTTCCGAATCATTTGTTTAAAGGTAAAGGTGCAGGAGAGAAATTGTTCTTTGTTCTATAATTTTTATTGCCTGCTGTAAAGCTATTACCATTAAAAATGTGGCTCGATTCAGCAGCGATACAAGTATTTCTGGGAGTTCATATCCAAGCATAGGTGTCATATTAGTTGCTAGTGGAAAACTACTTGCTCTTTATGTGTGATTAAAACCGAAGTGACTCTTTTGTCGTAAATTTACTGATGCTTTCGTTAGCTTTCCGCTAGCTTTTATGTTAATGCCTTTAGCAAGAGACTTCGTAGGTGTTATTATTGTGTAATATGTAATAAACTTACGAAGCTTGATAGATGATCACTTCGCTGGAAAACTGATCCTATGGTTATTTATATTAATATGTATGAAGCTGGTCTTTTGCAGTGTCCTTAAAAGTATTCGATTCTTCATTTTTCCTTTCTGCTGGTGGCTGACCCTAGTTGTAAAATGAGTCTGGGATCTCAACTCACATGTTTATTTTCCTGGAGGATTTTAAGAACGTCACGTATTTTTCCATTTTCCTAAGACTTTGTCTTGTATGTTACATTCCTTCAATAGTTTTATGTCTTAGTGATTGGTTAAATCGAGTCGAGATTTTTATTTGGGAGGAGATCTTGCTATTGACGTTTTGCTAGTATCTTGTCAAAGGATGCTTGTTGATTTGGGAAGTTTGATCTATATCTTCGTCATGCTTCTTATTAGTCATCTGTATTTTGGTGAATGCTGATCAAATTGGGTTGATTATAGTTTTGTTCGTGTGATGCAGGCGTCTTTGAAGACGGAACGAGAGAAGAAGAGGGAGAAGTATTTTCCCATGAGGAAGTATGCAATCAAAGCATGAAAAGAGTAGGAGTATTTGATGTTCTTAGCTGGAATTCGACGCTTTTAGTTATATCAGTTGCATTTTATTGTAATATTTGCTCTGTTGGTTAGTGTGAACTTATCACCAAATTGCGTTTCTTCATTATGGATTGAAACAGCAGCTTTTAGATGCTTGAATTTCTGCATGTCTGTAGCATCATTTTGTTGGATTCACAAAGATGGCATGTAGTTAAGCAGTCCTAATACAATTTGCTTTTTTTTTTGGCATGTAGTTAAGCAGTCCTAATACAATTTGCTTTTTTAAAAAAAACAATCTGAAATACATCCTGTTCTGGATGTGATATTCTTTTGTGTGCCACAATAAAATTCGTTTGTTATGAATCTTACGGTAACTCTATGTATTGAGTTTCTATTAGTTATCAAGTTGGTGTACCTGATATTACTAAAGAAACTTCGTTTTTTTTTTTTTTTTTGAGAGATAGATAGCATGCTATCCGCTTCGGTTATTTCATTTAGAAATAAATTTAGCTGAAAATGTGAATCAACTAGGATTAGAACTTGGGTCTCGGTACTAACCACCAAGTTTTTTGCCACTTGCTCTAAGGACGGTCGATAAGTTAAGAAATTTTGTTGGTACAAATAAAGATCGGATCTTCCGTTTGAATTAGAAGACATGTGAGATTGACACATGAAATACTCTAGTTAATAGGCCAAATGTGTTTTTGATCTCTAGTATTCTCTATTGGGACCAACGGGTACCTTACTTGGCCTAATTTCCTGAACCCTAGTTTCAGAGGGTGAGCCTAAATAGAAGGTGACGTGGATTGAAACTATAGAAAAGGCGAGTCGTGGGGATGAAAACGCTTTTGACAGTTGTTTGTTCAATCAGTGGCCTAATTGTTTTGAATAAGATTATCGCATGTGAATTATTCGTTGGGTAGGAGATGAATCTCAATATTGATATATTCTACTAGTATCTAAAAGTCTAGCATTTGTAACAAAATCCGTTATAGACTAGTTCATTAGGATATTCAGGTAAGAACAAAATCCGTTGTAGTCTAGTTGGTTAGGATATTCGGCTCTCACCCGAAAGACCCGGGTTCGAGTCCCGGCAACGGAATTTTTTAATTCTTTCTCTTTCTCCTGGCAAATAGGTTTTCCCCCTCTTTTCTTTTTAATATATATCTATATATAATATATTGATGAGATATTGCTGCATAGGCACTTGATAATGGTCAGAATATGAAAACTCGCTATCAGTTTAGTAATATATCATATAATTAGATTAAATTGTGTTGTGGTTACCTTATCTCAGGTAACTGATGATGGCAGAAAAATTTGATGAACAAAAAAAGAAAAGTGGTTCAGGCTCGCAAAAAATGAGAAAAATAGTACATGTATTTTGAGGATTGAAATGATATAAATTTTTTGTAACTGTTCGGGCGCCGCGCGCGATTGCACACGGGCTTTTGCAGTGTGTAGTCGTGCGGTCTGTTTGTATGGATACGAATACGATTGCATGTGCGGTGTCATGTGCAACCACACATTCTCGCGTTTTCGATCAGGGCTTTTCTCCAAATAAACCAGCTGGGCCAAACAAGTCTTTAGTCCAATACCTAATACTAATATGTGATGAAAAATATTATTTGTATATTTAAAAAATACATATAAATCTTACACTTCTGGCTTCCTCGCTTCAAGTGTAAATTTTTTTAAAAAAATTTTAATACTTTTTTGAAAATGATGAGATTAGTACATTTTGAATCGTATTAATAGCATAACTCCCTATAATTATATTGCAAAAGAGATATCATACAAATCGTTTGCTTTCCAACTATGTCCAATATTTGATCTCTTAATTTAGACAAATAAGCAAAATATGAACTGCCACAATTATTTTTAGAGAAAAAAAAAACACAAAAAAAACAGAAAAAGCTCGACCACAGTGGGAGTCGAACCCACGACCTTCTGATCCGAAGTCAGACGCGCTAATCCACTGCGCTATGCGGTCAGTTTACAACTTGGTTTCTTTGTCTTTATATATTTAATTAATATGACTATTGAATCTAATCACAAATTTACAATTTATCATTTTACAATTTGGGACTCCATTGAAACGTGTGTAAAAAGGTAAATACTCCTCCCGGTGACATGCATGTGGACTAAATAAGCGTGAGAGATACGTATTACGTATACACATATCCTCTAAACCAAACGTCATTAAAAATAGGCCAATTTGCATAAAAAATTTACTTATTTTGAATTTTTGTAAAACTGGGCCACCTTTTTTATTTTTGCAGATTCGGTTCATTTTTTCAGCAAATTAACCAAAATACCCTTATTACTTTTTCTCTTTTCTCTTTTTCTCTTTCTCTCTCCTCTTTGTTTCTTTTGTTTTTTTTTTTTTTCTCGCCGAAAAAAGTAACGAGGGAGAGGCGGAGGCGGAAACGGTCCGCCTCACCTCTCACCCTCATGCTCTCACCCTCGCCCTTGCCCTCACCCACGCATCCCCCACCTTCCTCGCCTCCGACCCCGCCAAGGTCACGCCGCGATTTTTTTTTTTCTTTTATTTTCTTCCCCGACTCTCCTCCACCGTCTCTGACGACGACGGCTCTCTCGCTCTTTCCCACCCTTCTCGCCTCTCCCTCTCCCTCTTTCTCTGTCGCCTTCGACGACGATGCATTTTCGCCGGCGTCGACGCCGACACGTGGAGGTCACTGCGGTGCTGCAGCCTCGGAGGGGAGGGTCCTTAGCGGCGTCGTCGCCGGCGCCGTAGCTGTTGGCAGAGAGTGTAACAAAAAAAAATTATAAACAAAATAGAAAAAAATAAAGATAAAAAATTATATAAAAAAAAGGATGAAAATAAAATTGCATCGTTAACTGCAAAAAAAATTATAAGTTGCACTACTTAAGATGTAAACTGCAGTTTTAAGATAAAAATTACACTCTTTAAATTAAAATTACGCTATTTGAGAGATATTTACACTGTTTTTCTTCTTATTGCACTCTTTCAGATGTAAACTGCATCCATTTAGATGAAAGTTACACTTTTTAAACGAAAGTTGTACTGTTTCTCCTCTTGTTGCATTATTTTTTCTCTTGTTACACTATTTTTTATCTTAAACTACACCCCTTTAAGAGATATTTATACTGTTTCTCCTCTTGTTGCACAATTTATCCTCCTGTTACACTATTTTTTATCTTAAACTGCACCCCTTTAAAAGATATTTATACTGTTTCTCCTCTTGTTGCACTGTTTTTTTTCTTGTTGCACTATTTCTCCTTTTGATAAAAAACAGTGCAACAAGAGGAGAAACAGTATAAATATCTTTTAAAGGGGTGCAGTTTAAGATAAAAAATAGTGTAACAGGAGGATAAATGGTGCAACAAGAGGAGAAACAGTATAAATATCTCTTAAAGGGGTGCAGTTTAAGATAAAAAAAATAGTGTAACAAAAGGAGAAATAGTGCAACAAGAGGAAAAACATTGCAACTTTAGTTTAAAGAGTATAACTTTCATCTTAATGGATGCAGTTTACATCTGAAAGAGTACAATAAGAGAAAAAACCGTGTAAATATCTCTCAAAGAGTGTAATTTTTATTTAAAGAGTGTAATTTTCATTTTAAAGCTACGGTTTATATTTTAAGTAATGCAACTTATAACTTTTTTTGCAGTTAACGATGGAATTTTATTTTTATCCTTCTTTTTTATGAGCTTTTATCTTTATATATATTTTTTTGCTTCTTTTATTATTTTTTTGGTCACCCCTCTCTGCCAACGGTCACAGCGCCGGCGACGACGCCGCTAAGGACCCCCGCTCTGAGGCTGCAGTGCTGCAGTGACCTCCACGGTGTCGGCATCGGCGCCGGCGAAGATGCATCGTCGTCGGAGGCGGCAGAGGAGGAAGGAGAGGGAGAGGACGAGAAGGGCGGAGAAGGGCAAGAGAGGCGTCATCGTCGGAGACATGTAGGAGAGTCGGAGAGGTAAAAAAAAAAAAAAAGAGTCGCGGTGCGGCCTAGGCGGGATAGGAGGAGAGGAAGATGGGGGTGTGTAGGTGAGAGTAAGGATGCACCGGACAAAATCGAAGCAGGCCGTCTCGCTCTGTCTCTATCGCTCTCTGGGAAGAGAAAAAAAAAAAGAACGAGAGAAATGAACAGGAGAGAGAAAGAGGAAAGAGAAAAAAATATAAGTGTATTTTGGTCAGTTTACTGAAAAAGCGGACCTGCAAAAACGAAAAAGGTGGCTCGATTTTACAAAAGTCCAAAATAAGTTATTTTTTTATGCAAATTGGCCTTAAAAATAAAAAATAAAAAATAAAAAATAATTTTAAAGAAAAAAAAAGAAAAAACAAACGACAAAAGGAGGTTGTCGTCGAGAAGACATCGAACCGTGCCACTCTCTCCTCTCTCTCTCTCTCTCTCTCTCTCTCTCTTTTCCTCTCCGTCCATGTCTCGTTCCTCGTTCCCTCCTCCCCCTCCTCTGCAAATCCCTATAGGGCTTCTTCGCCCGTAGCCTCCTCGATCCGCGCCTAGGGTTTCATCTCCCCGCCTCCGAGGTCGCGACGACGACGATGGGCATCGAGATCGAGAAAGGTGAGTCTCTTCCTAACCCTAACCCTAACCCTCTTAATTCCCGATTCTTCGCCCCAATTTTTTGGTGTAATTCATGCTTTGTTTAGAGGGAGAGAGGGACCTGGAGATGGGGTTGGCGAACCCCAGCTCGCCGTCCCCCTCGGCGAAGGCGCCGTCGCCGGCTCCGGTGCGCGTGCTATCCAACTCCGGGAAGCGGATGGACCAGGGGGCCTCGCCGTCCCCCTCCCCGGCGCCGGTGTTGGTGCTGTCGAACTCCGGGAAGCGGATGGACCAGGGGGCCTCGCCGTCCCCCTCCCCGGCGCCGGTGCTGGTGCTGTCGAGCTCCGGGAAGCGGATGGACCAGGCGTCGCCGTCGCCGTCGCCGTCTCCGACGGCGGCGGCCGCGACGGCGCCGGTGCTGGTGCTCTCGAACTCCGGGAAGCGGATGGACCAGTCGGCGGGGAAGAAGAAGTACGTCAAGCAGGTGACGGGGCGGCACAACGACACCGAGCTCCACCTCGCGGCGCAGCGCGGGGACCTGGCCGCGGTGCGGCATATCCTGACCGAGATCGACGCGCAGATGACGGGAACAGGGGCGGAGTTCGACGCCGAGGTCGCAGAGATCAGGTCGGCGGTCGTCAACGAGGTCAACGAGGTGGAGGAGACCGCACTGTTCATCGCTGCGGAGAAGGGGTTCCTCGACATCGTGGTTGAGTTGCTCAAGCACTCGGATCGGGAGAGCCTTGCTCGGAAGAACAGGTCGGGGTTTGACGCGTACCATATCGCTGCGAGAGAAGGCCACCAAGGTGAGGCCCGAATCAATTGCTGAAGTCTTTTCCTTGGATTTACTGTTTTAACTTTTAATCATTAAATCTACCATTTTTAGATCAAATTCCAGTACTTTTTTCAATGAGTAATCTTATTGGATATGAATTTTGGGAGGAACGAATTGGAACTCTTTCTATTAGCAGTTTTGCAGGAGGAGAGTAGATTTAGTGGAGTTCGAGGATGATAGTTGTATTTATGTTATTCTCTATTTCTTGCTTGATTTGTTGAATATGTTGAGTAATATTGAGGTGCAATTTGTTTGTTTGGTGACAATATTAGAGCATACATTATCAATTAGCAACATTGAAGGGCTCCCTGCTGCATTTAATTTTCTAGTCCTTCGATTGTTTAGCAAAATGTCCTTATCTTTGCTGGTGATTAGTAGGTTGTTCAATGTATAAAAAAAATATCTATTTCCCATCTTCTGTATGATGTAACCTCCTTGTATTCTTATTATATGCTTCGTTGACTTGAAAGATATATGCAATTGACTTGACTGCTTTGTCAAATCCAATGTTAAGTTACAGTAAAATATAGCTCTAATAATGCAAAAACTCCAATAATTTGAGCATTCCGGACTGTACTCTATATAGTTTTCACAAAACGAAGAGATAATGAAGGTAGTGGCTTCCCAAGATACACACTTTAAGCTTTTCAAAACCTAAATTGCTACCATACAAAATTGCTAATTGCAAATGCTCATAAAAACTCCATAGTTCATTTTAAACATTCCTATTGATTATAGTCTACTGCTGCACAGCCATCTGATCTATGCGTGATACATATTGATATCATGTATCATTGTAACTTCTTATCATATTTTGCCTAGTAAGCATATGTATTTACAGTGATTATAATCACATCAGTCATGCTGCTTTTATCACCACTGAGAATCTCTTTGCCCGCACTTCATCTCACTTTAAGCTGCCATGTGAGATGCGCAAGAAAGCACACTTACCACCAGCCGCCCCCTTTTGTGTTCTTGTCACGTTAATAGAAGAATGATAAATACATAAAAACTTTGTTGAACTATAGCACATTTTGAAATGGTTTCCCAAAATTTTAAAGTTTTGTTTTACTACTGGACCTTATTGCTATTTTGATTTAATTACCTATTTGTTAGAACTAACAATATTTTGAGCTGTTTGATGGGATATTTTGGAACCGAAGGGAATTTTTTGTTACTAGGAAAAACATTCAATCACTTCTTTTGATGGAAAAATGCATGAGTTTGACAGAATTTTAAGAAATTAGATAACCGGAAGGTTAGGTAGTATTGTTAGAATTTTAAAAGCCTAGGTACCCATAAATGGGTAAGATCAGGTAATGTCTACATGTTTTCACGAGGAACAATCTATGATTAACCTCTTTTGTACAGCAATTGTCCAGGTACTTCTGGATCACGACCCAAGCCTTAGCAAAACATTTGGTCCGTCAAACGCTACTCCCCTTATATCCGCTGCCACAAGAGGTCATATTGATGTCGTCGATCTGTTGCTAGAAAGAGATGCTGGTTCAATCGAACTTTCAAAAGCTAATGGAAAAAATGCTCTACACTTTGCTGCTCGCCAAGGGCACGTGGAAATTGTTAAGGCTTTGCTTGCGAAGGACCCGCAGCTTGCCCGGAGGACTGATAAGAAAGGACAAACAGCTTTGCAAATGGCAGTTAAGGGAACAAGTAGTGAAGTTGTCAAAGCTCTTGTGGATGCTGATCCGGCTATAGTGATGCTGCCGGACCGAGCTGGGAACACAGCGTTACATGTGGCAACAAGGAAGAAACGGGCAGAGGTATTGCTTAATCTCTGTTTTATAATAGTTGCTCTAGCCTATAGTTTAGTTTAATTTCGGTGAACCATTCGCTTGTTATTGTATTCTGATCCACAGCACTCTGAATCAGCTGCATCTTTTAAGTTTAATTTCATAAAATACTTCTGGCTTGCTTTAATGAGGCCATGCCTTGAAATATTATATTGTTTAACAAGTAAAATTGGATTTTTGGCCTTTCGTAAAAGAAAGGTATGCTTTGGTCTTTGAAGAATGTCTTCTGAAAACTCAAGAAGAAATGATCACTAATTTGACAGTGATTCTTTTTGAATATATCCAAAATGTAATCCGGACAAATTGGCCTATGAAAGGAGAAGTGTAAAGAGGGCTTGGCATTGATGGAAATTTTGTCCCATCTCTTTTTCTGCTATCGTAACCGAGCACGGCAACTAGTTTGCTGCCACTGAACCATATTTCTTCATATTCTTCTTTCCACAGTATTTTGAGAAGATAATTCAGATGCTTTTGTACCTTTGATTTGCCCTTTCTCTTTTGATCCTTTTGCCATATTCATCATTTTTTAAGGTTTTGGTTTATAAGGCTATCCCTCTGAAATGTTCCACGGTGGTAGTCTGAGGCAATAGATAGTTCATACCTTCTACTTAGTTATGGTGCATAAAATTCTATGCTGATATGCCTATTCAACGATTTGCTCTTGATTTTAGAATCTCTGTTGGTGAATAAGCTGAATTGGAATTATTTTGATGTGATCCTAGGGGGTTAGTGAGCATTATGTTGACTCAACCCGAAGTTCACTGTGGAGAAAATTGCAGATTATGGGCTTTAATGAGCCCCCCCCCCCCAACCAGTTCAAGACAAATCAAAGTTCCAAAAGTTAAAATTCTTTGCCTTCCCCCTTTCTTACTCACATTCTTCTCTCTTTCTCGCAGATCGTGAACGTTCTGCTCCTCCTTCCTGACATCAATGTGAACGCATTGACCAGGGATCATAAAACTGCCTTTGACATTGTAGAGGGCCTCCCGCTCTCCGAAGAGTCCGCCGACATTAAAGAATGCTTAGCTAACCATGGTGCTGTTAGAGCCAATGACTTGAACCAACCCCGTGATGAACTCCGAAAGACCGTGACAGAGATCAAGAAGGACGTACACACCCAGCTCGAGCAAACCCGAAAAACCAACAAGAACGTCAACGGGATAGCAAAGGAGCTCCGCAAACTCCACCGAGCTGGCATCAACAATGCGACCAACTCTGTTACTGTGGTTGCAGTACTCTTCGCCACAGTTGCTTTTGCAGCCATCTTTACTGTTCCCGGCGGAAACGAAAATAATGGGGTTGCCGTTGCCGTCCAAACTGCGTCCTTTAAGATATTCTTCATATTTAATGCTGTTGCCTTGTTCACTTCTTTAGCGGTTGTGGTTGTTCAGATAACCCTAGTGAGGGGGGAGACGAAGGCCGAGAGGAGGGTCGTGGAGGTCATTAATAAGTTAATGTGGTTGGCCTCTGTTTGTACAACAGTTGCATTCATCTCTTCTTCTTATATAGTGGTGGGCCGGCACTTTCAGTGGGCGGCGGTGCTCGTGACTCTGATAGGGGGAGTGATAATGGCGGGGGTTTTGGGAACAATGACTTACTACGTGGTGAAGTCGAAGCGCACCCGGTCTATTAGAAAGAGGGAGAAATCCTCCAGGAGGAGCGGCTCGAACTCGTGGCATCATAATTCCGAGTTCTCCGACTCTGAGATCGATAGGATCTACGCCATTTGAAGCAATTTCTGTTGCTGATCATTTCATGCCTACTGTATTTATATGATGCCCTATGAGCTAATGGTGTTCTTTGTGTATGGCCAAGCTTAAAAATCCATGAAAAAACTGTTACGTTGTTCCTAAATCTGTAGCTAAATATCCCTTATGTATCTCTATGAATGGAAACTTCAGTAAATTAAATTTATGTTCCCGAGATTATAAGACTCGGATCGGTAAAGACGAAGGTGAGTTTTTTTTTTTTACCTCGAGAAGGGTGCAAGTGATCAAAGGTTACTCTTTTAATCAGATGTGTTATTTGTACTGTGGATCTATTGCAATTGCTTCAGATTCAGAAGCAGATCATGTTGTATTAGTTGATCGCATTCGAAGATATAATTTTAAAATCAAATCACTATTTTATTAATTAAATTTAATCACATTTAACCAAATCTAATCTAATATATTTCTGTTTGCAGTAAAATGGTTACTAATTTTGGTGGGATTGTTGCCGTGGCGGCGCACCGAGTTCCGCGGTTCTCGTTGACTCGAAAAGAAGTCGTTGCGTAGTGTCTTTATCGTCACCCGCGTTACATGTCCTTCTCTTTTTATATCCGCATGCGGAAAACGGGGGCCGTACGATTCAATCCATCACCGCCGTTCAGAGAAGGCCGAACCATCTTTTACGTACTAACCGCGGCTGTTACATGTCTCGATCCCGACCGTTGATCGGGCTGCTCTCAACGCGCTCCGTCGTTCGCGCTCTTTATCCGTTAATTCACTAACGGCCCGGGCCCACCTGCTGCCGCGTCAACGGTCAAACACATTCTCCTCCTTTCATTGGTCCCCTTGCCTCCCTCGTCAAATCCAGTAAATAATAACAAGAAAAAAAAAAAAAATTTACGTACGAACTCTAATTAATAAATTATTTAATGCTTCCTCTTTGTGTGAACTGTTGTCACCATCAAACAAATAAACAAATGGTCCTCTCGCTGCTCTATATCAATGGAGCTAAAAAGTCGATCTCTTTGAAGCGCTTGTCCCTGTTCTGTGTTCCCTTCTCTCATGGTTCCATGAATCAATCCCGAGGGAGTACCACGCCCACGTGCTAAAAAGATGATGTTGGTTTTGCTTCATGGACATTGGAGATGAGGTAATTAGTGCTGGGTTCTTTTTTCTTCTTTTTTTTTTTCCCCATACCCATGTGAGCTTGAATGCTTTTGTCTCTCATTTCCTCTTTTTTTATACGCAATTTTGTTGTTCTTATTATCATGGGCCATAAATTATGTTTCTTGGATTCCTCCTAAGTTGATTCGCCATTCTAAAGAACCATGTGTTCATGAGTTCCTCAGTAATTGTGCTATTTTTGTGGCAAAATTTGGGGTTCTGGGGAAGATGGTATGTATTGCTTGTGATGCTTTAACATTTGTATCTATATATATATATATATATATATATATATATATATATATATATATATATATATATATATATTTATAAGAAGTGTTGTTGTGCCCATGTGAGCGATCATCTTCTTTAGCCTCTTTTACATTTTTCAATTGGGAGTGCTCAACACCCATTTGCTAGATTTTATTTAGACATGGAAGTGGAGAGCGCAATGCAAAAACACTTTTTTTTTCTCTACCCCTTTTCACCTTTTTTCACACTCCTTTTCTCCTTTTCTTCAATCCCTTTTTCCTAATAATGTCTTAGGGTGGGGGGTGGATTCATAAAAATGAAGAATTTTTATGATACATGGCTCTCCTGATTCTCATTGCAGGGTTTCATGCTGAGAAAAAAAAAAAAAAAGTTCCTTTTTTGTTGGGCATTAAGATTTGCGCAATTTGATTTGAGAGACGATGGATTCGCTGATCGGGCAGCAGAGTTTTCGTCGGAAGAAGATGACGAAGCAGTTGACGGGGAAGAGGGATGACACGCCTCTGCATTCGGCGGCGAGGGCCGGGAATTTAGCAGTTGTTAAGGAGATTCTTTCAGGGACGAACGACGAGGAATTGAAGGATTTATTGTCGAAGCAGAATCAGGCAGGGGAGACTGCTTTATTTGTTGCTGCGGAGTATGGGTACGTCGATGTGGCGCATGAGATGATCATGCGTTATGATGTTGCGACGGCCGGAATAAAGGCTAAGAATGGTTATGATGCTCTCCATATTGCAGCTAAACAAGGGGATGTAGGTATTGTCCCTCTCTATCTATCTTGAATTCACGAATTTGATTGATCTCTTTTTTACAGGACTAAAGATCCTGTTCTGCAGAATATGGTTTATTGTGATTTTGTGGTTACGCTCCGCTTGTTCGTAGTATTTAGATAACAATATTACTATTTGAGATAATATTACTTCGACATGTTCATAGTATCGTGATTTGTAAGTTGATCGAATCTTTTAACTTCAACAGATGTAGTGAAGGAGCTCTTACAAGCCCTTCCGGAGCTCTCGATGACTGTTGACCTCTCAAACACCACGGCATTGCACACCGCTGCTACGCAAGGCCATATCGATGTAGTGAATTACCTTTTAGATGTCTATGGGAGTCTCGCTCTTATTGCGAGGAGCAATGGCAAAACAGCCCTTCACTCTGCTGCGAGAAACGGGCATTTGGAAGTTGTGAGAGCTCTTTTGCGTAAAGATCCTGGGATCGTAACTAGAACCGATAAGAAGGGCCAAACTGCACTTCATATGGCAGCGAAAGGAACGAGCTTAGAACTAGTCGAAGTGCTTTTAAATTGTGATCCGGCGTTGGTGAACTCGGTGGACACAAAGGGCAACAGTGCGCTGCATATAGCAGCAAGGAAGGGTCGGTGTCAGGTGAAATCTCTCAAACTATTTCCAGTTTTGCTAGTATTTAATTTGATTTTCGTGGTTGTTTCAGCGTTTATGTTCGGTACATGCTGGACTGTTCTTTCGTCCAGATGTTTGCCACGCATAACTCGAACATTGTAAGATGTCTAATACTTGTGCAGATCATAAAGAGACTGCTAGATATGAAGGAGACCGACACCAAATTAATCAACCGATCAGGAGAGACCGCGGTTGACACTGCTGAGAAGCTCGGAAACCCAGACTGTGCCGCCATACTAGCCGAGCATGGCGTCGAAAGTGCCCGGACCATCCGGCCCGCCATGAACCCAGCCCGTGAATTAAAACAAACGGTCAGCGACATAAAGCACGAGGTCCATTCACAGCTCGAGCACACTCGACAAACACGAAAGCGTGTTCAAGGAATCGCAAAAAAGTTAAGTAAACTCCACACGGAGGGGCTCAACAATGCAATAAACTCCACAACAGTTGTTGCTGTTCTTATTGCAACCGTGGCCTTTGCAGCAATCTTCACTGTCCCTGGCCAGTATGTGAGTTCAGACAATCTTGCCCCAGGATTAACCATTGGCGAAGCTAATATCGCACATGAAACCCCGTTTATGATCTTCTTTGTGTTCGATTCGGTGGCTCTCTTTATATCGTTAGCTGTCGTGGTGGTACAGACATCTGTGGTTGTGATAGAGAGCAAGGCGAAGAAGCAGATGATGGCGATTATTAATAAGTTAATGTGGCTTGCTTGTGTCCTTGTTAGTGTTGCATTCTTGGCTCTCTCTTTTATTGTCGTGGGTGAGCACGAGAAGTGGTTGGCTATCGGAGTTACAATTGTAGGGACTACAATATTGGCAACGACATTGGGCACTATGTTGTATTGGATTATAGCGCATCGGATTGAGGCTAAGAAGCTGAGGAACATCAGGCGGTCTTCACTAAGTAGGTCGAGATCGTGGTCGGTCTCTGGAATGTCGGATGCGGAATGGATTGACAAGGAGTACAAGAGAATGTATGCAATTTGAGTTTAACACTAGTGCTGGGCTTCGACTTTGCTATAGAAAGTGTATTTCGAACTGAGTATATATTACGATGACTGAACTATCGCTGTTCTTCTCCTTGCGGCAGAAATTTTGCTTGGAATGGATGACAAAGTGCAGGAATTTAACAAGTTAACATTTGATGAAATGTTGTGGTTGTTCACATGTGGCTTTTTTTGAGGAAAATGATAATAGAGAGTCGGTTTTGGCTACTAATTTCTACATACTGTTTAACTAAATTCACCATCTTTGAAAATCTGAAATCGGAGTCAAATAAATGTGGATCCCTTAAAGCAGGGATGAAAACATTTGTAATAGTACAGAAATTTCTTCTTTTTATGGTAAACTACACTGATTGCATCGATTATCTTAAGGAGTAATTCTCCAGGTTGATTAATTTTTTAAATAAGCTCAAATCCAGGTTTCTACCCGGCCTAAACACTGCAGTCAAATACCTTTGAGAATCTTCTAGCACATGGTTTCTGCCATTTAAGCACATGAATCACATATAATCACATATAACAACACTATTTGGTTCTGATCATCTGTAGCAACAGAACTAATATTATGTAGGTGAATAATATCAAAGCTTCTTATACCATAAACTTTCATAAATTGACTATTTGTTGATTATTTGTCATATGGATTCAATCTTTCTCTATTTACTTTATTACTTGAATGATTAGAAGGATGCTCAAGAAAATACTATCATAATTTGTCTAATACTATAGCAGAATCTAAGGGACTCATTGTGTTGTAATTCCATCACATGCTGCTGAGTAAGACCATGCGTGATGCCCTTCGTGCATCCTTTACCTTTATGCCTGCACCAAATAGAAACCATAAAGATTCTGAAAAGGTATACAGAGAATCCATGGAGAAATTCTGTAGCTTTTCCAGTGCATTTTTGAAATTCTGTAGAAAGTGGCACTTTACTCTCAGCATGATGCATGTATTGGAATAAAGTAAGAGGTCAGTTGCTTAATGAGAAAGATTTGAGATCTAGGTACGTAGAGGATACAAAAGCTGCGCAAAAAAGAAAACGTAGCAAGGAATTTTTATGCATTAAAATAATATCTTTTCGTACGTTAACGATTATGAAATTGAGTTGGTGATCAACACCAACAGAGAGGTTTCTGAACCAAACCCAAGTGTTGAATCAATGCAATAACTCAGAGCTACTAACTAATAAGTCACCTGAGCAACTGCTATTTCATATTTACACATATCTTTATTATACAGAGTTCAACAAATTGAACAGTTGATACATCACCATATGGCAACGTATCACTTGTGATCATATACAAAAAAGAAATACCAGGAAAAGAAGAAGAGAAAATAATATACATCATACTGCAATTTCAGATTTCCCCATTCCCACTGTTCATCATTGTTTGTATTGATCAACGCAAACCATCTGAGGTGAAAAATGTACACAACAGTGCGGACCACACCTGTTTATTTTGAATCTTAGATAGCAGACCTTAGATCCTCTTCGAGCACATCAAACTCCCACTCACTGACCTCTTCGGCTAGGTAGCCTTTGCTTACTTGTCCAAATTCCCTCTCTAATCTTGTTATTTCTGACTCAGGGTCCGAATCCTGTTCCATTGTCTTTGGAGATGACTTGGGAGATTCAATTCGTTCAGACCTTGGCGAATTCGAGACACTAACATTATGAGATGGACCTTTTTGTGATTCCTCTTTGGAAACTCCCTTTTCTTTAGGTATCTCAGTCTCAAGTGTTGGCCTTTCAATAGATTCGAATTCTGCTCGTATTTTATTAATGGCGGCAAATAACTCGTTGACCTCAGGATCATCTCTCCTGCATGAATAATGGGAATGAGTGTAATTTACATATATGGCCCTGAATGAGTAATAAAGCGAGGAGAGGTTAGAAGAGAATACCTAATTATATTTCCTTGTGTGGCAAAATGTAGCTCCTTCATTTCATCTACTATACTAAAGACAGTTACGATCTAAAGCCAATTGCGTATAAAGTCATCAGCACAGTATTAACATTAATAACGAAGGAACAGGTCAAGAGCATTTCTTGGTTACCGATGTTGATAAGCAGCGTGTAAGAAGTAGCAAGTTAAAAAAGAAGACATTAATAAGTACCTCTTTTTCAGCTGCCAAATACTCTTTTTCAAGGGATTTTCGTTTATTATTTTCATCCTGTGCCATTTCTGATCTGCAAAATTGTGAGAAAAGGCAATTAAAGAAATAGAGATGTAATGATATATACATCAGAAGAACATTACACAGGCACAAATAACCTACCTATCGCTGAATATTTTTAAACTGTCCGCACACGTCCTCACTCGGTCAACGGAAGGATTCAGCACTTCCTACGCACACAAGATGATGCGACAAGAACCCAGAATGACATAATTAGGGTAGTGCTAAAACATGAATGAATAGCTTCCCATGCTGAATTAAATAAAGTTGAAACAGCTCATGTTAAATTTTTGTAATCACACCAATACCTTGCAAGCAGAGAGATGATGCTTAATCGACTTTATAAAACAGTCTCCACATTTCTCCAACTCGTCACTTCAACAAATATAATTCAAAAGGGACTCAGAAGTAAGAATGGAAGTGAACCAAACCATGCACAAAAAGGTGAATTGCCTTCTTAAGTAAAGGACCATACATACTTCGTCTTCTTCTCCTTCGCTTCCGTAAATGAGGACTGGAGCTGCCATGTGTCCTCCAAAAAGTTGATCCATGCATGGATAACTTCAGATTCTACTTTGCATAAAGCAACAGATCTTGAAAGATCATCCTCCTATGGTTGGAAAACAATAGAAAATGAAGGATTGATCAGTTTAAGAACATATTAAAAGATTTCTCAAGGAATTTATACAAGAAAACAATTTGAATGACACCTTTGCTTTCAGATGTAATAAAATCTTGTTGCTTGCTTCATCAAATTTGTCCCTCTCCTCTCTGGTTTTCTTAAGCCTCCTAACAGCCGCAGTCAAAGAAATATTGATCTGCATTTCACAATCCATATCTAAGATAGAACTTATCACAGGGCTATATCATCTTTTAACGAACAAGTGAATGTTCCAACAAATCATCAGCAAGCTATCAACAGTAGATTCATCTCTATCTCTTTAAAAAGGTCAAGTTGTACAGCTAGCCCTAAACTATTAGTCAAATTTCTTTAGGTCCTCGAATCCAATCTTCTTTGGCTGCTAAAATTTCACTAGTTCATACAATCGAGCCGCCGAGCATTAGCTCCAGCTGTGCAAGTAGACGAAGACAGATGTGTCGCCGCAGTCTATTGAACTAGACTGCCATTCCAGTCAGCATTTTGTTGGGCCAATAACCCATCCAATCTTTGCATGCGAAGGATTTCAATCAAAATGATCACATAGCACCCTGTGAACATTCAGCAAGTACCTTCTTCCATTGGTGAGCCAAATTAAACAGAAAGGACGATAGCATCCATGCAAGATATAGTGATTGTGATGACAAAGAAGGTGACAGAAATGGGCCATTCATGAAACTGCGATGACCAAAAAAATACCTTCTTTAGTTCTGCCTCGAGTTGATCCTTTTGCTTCTCTAGTCCAGCAATCTCATCAACCAATTCCTTAATTGAACATGAAAAAAAACTTCATCAATTGTATTGCATCCACTGCTTCAGGAGAATCAAATTTAGAAGAAAAACAACCAAATCCACAGACCAATGTTCTTACTTGAGTATACACCAAGATAACAAGATTACATGAATTATACTATTCTAATCATATGTTGCATCAGCACATACAATGAATACTATAAGTAGAAAAAGGAGGCAGGCAGTACCAAAAAATGTTCAAGATAATATAATAATCATCGAAAGAAGTTACTAATTATTGAGAATACCATATATCATGTAAAAGATTTGGAATGTAGGCAAAGTAGCAGGAGGACCACAACGACATAACATGTTCAACCTGCTATATGGTTTCTGAAACGCAAACATGTCAATAAGGTGAAAGCGACAAAATATAAACAAACTCAAAAAAGATAAGAAGCTATAGGGTTTGTGATTTCCCTGATTCAATTTCAGTTCTTAAATCCCAAACCAAATTAGTTGGTTTGACTCTATTTTCCCTACAAACTCAACTGAGGCGGCCCACAGAGGTCAGCACTTCGCAGAATTTATTTCTTACAGATCGCTGCTTTACCATCAGTCAACTAATGAGGCAAAGTTTTCAAGACAAGAATTTGTAGTTAAAGAACAAAAGAGTAATGCAGCATGACACTTTGAGGTTACTATTGAATTTGCAAGCAATATAAGAATACCAAAATAATGCAGCTCGCAAGTATGGAAGGCTACTGGTATTACTCATGAGAGTTAGTTGCAAGAAGCAGCATATTAAGTAAGTCTTTATCATTCTGCCAGCAATTTACCTTTTCAAGCCCGTTAACTTCCTTCGATTTGATTATGTGGAAATTGAGAGCCTCTTCCTTCTGATGCCTAAATAGTAATAAATATGAAAACAAATAAGCATAGCTACAAAGAGAAAAATATATCCAGAATTTAAGTGAGGACATGTAGCAAAGGTCCATGATGTTCACGACATTATAGAAAAGCCAAAAAATAAAGAGTATCGAATTAATACATAGAGAACTTTCTTGTTACTGTTGTCTAGCTTTCAGGTTAGACACCGGTAACAAGAAAGTTTCTAACCTGCGTTCTGAATAGCATTATTGACTCGATAAAAACAGTAAATACCATGCTGCTACTTTACTGTGGAATAAGCTATCCTTAACTTATACATTACCTTCAATATAATATAATTTTCTGTACTCAGAAAGAGAAAATGGAAAGAAAATGCCAATGGTACGCTATCAAATCTAATAATCTTCATCTAAACAAGGAAAATTATCCCCATAATTCACCCAAAAACGGTTCATCTGGCAAAAGAAGAAACTGTATATGTTTGATATGACCAGTTAGCTACACATAATTCACCCATAAACGGTTCATCTGGCAGAAAGAAGAAACTGTATATGTTTGATATGACCAGTTAGCTACATTGTATTGAGGAAAATTAAAATTTCAACAAGAAATGCAAGATAGACGAAAGAATAGACAAGCTAATTTGAACCTTTGATCCAAAATACGTTTTTCTGCCTTTGAGGCAGAATTGGTGAGAGATTCTGCTAGGACCTTCAACTTATCAACCTGAGTATTTTGAACACAGTATAATTTGAGAATTCAAGGTCAAGTTGACATAGAAAGTGGGGGGAAAAAACATACCTTTTGAGAATGGATTTCTAAAGAGTCCCCTCTATTTATGGATTTCTTCTTCAATATAAGAGCTTCCATCCTAGCGCATAGACGAACTTCGGCAAGTGCTTCTTTAAGCACCTGAAATATGAGATAGAAAATCAAGTTCTTTCTGAACCTGGTCGATCTTTGAAATGCTGTGTATCAAGCAACACAGGTTATTGATGTAGGCTAACTTGGTAGATTAGACTTCAATTTAATTAGGTTCGATTAGAATCTATAATGTAGGAAGCAGACTTACAAGTCGAACTTAAAATGTGTCTGCATTATCTGATTCAGAAGAAAAGTCAGCAAAATGACAAAAGAATGGTTGCCCGAGGTTAGCATAATGAGGACATCGTAGCTGAATAAAAATGAAGAATCGTAGAAATGTTCCATTGACCACAGCAACAACGAACAATATGTCGCACATGGTCCAGTCATGCTTTCAGCTGAAAAGCATGTCCAGAATTTTCAGAGCTTCAGCCTAGGGTTAAAAAGGCAAGTTCAAATGAAAAACTTACCTCTTCAGTCGGAATATTAGTATTTTCAGAAGCTTCATAGTGATCTTCATTAGAAGGAACTCGCAGCGCCTCCATGCTATAAATCTTTTTCTGCAGTTTTTCTGCTTCAGAATCTAACCTGTAAGTAAATGTGGATCAGACAATCTGAAAAAGGCTTTCAATTCAGCACTCCACATGGAACAAGAATATTAATTGATAGATCACCTTGCTAGATCAGCATTCAGTTTCAGTCCAGAAATAGCACTTTGAGCAAACTGAAGAAGCTCCTCACGCTTCACCTGAAAATAACACAAATCAGTAGAAGAAAACATGCAACAGTCTATCTTTTGTTTTAGATGATATATCGTCATGTATACTTCTTTAAAAATGAATAGAGCATGAAGAGAATATACATTAGAAAGAAAACCATATAAAGAGTAAACAGAAAGATATGATCAATACCATCACACACCAAAGAAAAGGTCGGTCAGGAATAACATAGATGATGCCTTAAAGCAAGCACTGCTTTTGAATTTGTAAACTTATCTATAAGTAAAGAGTCAAATTAAAGTATTCGAAAAACTTGATTAACCCATGTTAAACACTAAAAGAAAAAAAAAATCGGCAAATACCAAGACTTCATCCTGGTAATTGGAAAATGCTTTGGCCAAATCCTGTATGCTACTCATAACCGCATTTTGGACTTCTTTCCCTCCTGTAAGACACAGTCTGTAAAGAGTGACAAAATTTTAGATGCAAAATGTGAACGATTTCAGCACGAAGCCGAAAATAGAGGAATCTGAGAAATGTATGCTTATATTAGCACCCAAAAATCTCCAAGAGCAGCGAAACTTCTTCATCATTTGGAGCTTCCAGAATCTACATCACAGAGAAGAGTTAACCTGTGGTTAACCTCCATGATCGGCAGAAACAATCAGAAAACAGAATGCAAAGTATATAATGCCGAAACTAAGAGAATGTGCTCTTTTCTTCAAAACAAGGTAGAAAGCAGTAGCGTCTCCACTGCAGAGTACCTAGTGATGATTATGATACAAAGCGGCGTAATTCCCATCATGAAACTGGACTGTAACACGGTATAATTGTTGAATATATTGTTTACGTTGCATGCACACAATGAAACTTAGCTCATGTTCATAATCTTTAGTCACTATAAGGTGGATCTAACAAGCCATCTCTGAACTGCAATATATGCTTGCATGTTCAGCACTAGTTCGCGACTTTGTGCATCTTTGTTCACAGTTACATCAAATGATAAATGAACACTTACTAAGCTGCAGAGAATCCTACATGATATTAAAGAAAAAAAATAATTAGAAACAGCGGGTAGCTAAACTCACCGTGGACAATGTAATACCTTCAAGCGCATGGCTATGTAAGAAAACATCACGGAAGTTCATTGGCTCAGCTCCAATGTCAGAATCAAAAAATAAATCCTGTAAAAAAATGTTAAAAGCAGGAAGCTACAACATGTTGAAACTCCATTGTCATATAATACTATTACGCATTTTTTATCACATCAAGTTTCTCAACAGTCATAATTATACATATGTTAACTTTATGTGTAACTATTCTGAGTTTTACGATCCGAAACTTGTTTTTTGAGTACTCCTTAATTTCTCCTCAACCGAGTTGCGTAAGCAGCAATTTATAAATCAAAGATAAAGGCAACCGAGCAAGATTATATTCGCACCAACGAGTAACTCTTAGATGAAGTATTCAGCTCGTCAGACGATCGCTGTTTCTTGAGAATTTTATCGTCCGCCGGAGCTTCAGACGCCCTCTCGACTTGTTTTAAGGCGAGCAGCCACCGCCGTAACAGCTGCACTCTCTCGACCCCGTGGCAAGACACCGCAATTTGTTCCAACCTTTTCGCAGTTTGCTCGAAGCTTCTGAAACTCCGAACACCCTGCGAAAGCATGCAAGCGAGATGAATCGATCGATCGATGTATAGATTAAGCGTCAAGGATTCAGATATGTACGCTATTTTCAGGTCAAGTAATGATCTAACAATTTGGCGTCAGAGCGATGATTAGGATCGGGTGATGCTAACGAAAGTATGCAGCATTTCATGAGAATTTTCGATTCGAGTATAAGAAGCCGATTGGGGGTTTTTAGGGTTTGGGAGGAGTTACGATTCTGTCGTGGAAGGCCTTGGCGCCGCCGGCGACGGCTTGGCCGGCGTGGTGGACGACGGAGTCCGCATAGTTTTTGACGCTGCGGGAGAGGTGGTTCTTGCCCCCGACCTCCACGGCCTTCCTCACGGCGCTCCTCCACCACGACATTGCTCCCCACAGAAGCCCTAGAAATCGTAATTAGAGGAGGAGGACGATCGCGGAGGAGACGATGGGGGGAACGAGAAGGGACGAAGCTTTAAAAAATAAAAAAAAATAAAAAAAAAAGAGAAAAAAAAAAAGGAAAAAAATAAGGGAAAAACAGAGGGGGAGAACGGGTCAGCTTGGAGAAAATAATTACGTGGATGGGGTCCACCACGTCAGCGGTGGACCGCGCGACCTGTTACCTAACAAAACCGTTGGAATGTGAGGGCCCACCGCCCGCAAAGAGTGTGAAATTATTGCCTGCAACTGGTGTATTCATATGTGCCTCATGCACCACTTTAAATATTTTGTAATTTGTGGTCTAAAAATAGATGTCCAATTAGTTGATGTGATCTATGCATCTAAAGGGCCTACTTGAAAAAATTAGGAGATTTCAAAACGTATCCTTAAGGTGTTAATTAATCTAAAAATTTAACGGTACTGAAATAAATATCTATCAATTTGCACGAAACCGTGTCTAATATATTTATATACATAATACAAATAATTATCAAGCATTTTCAAAAATACACTCAGTAATTTTTTTATCTAATATAATTCTCAAGTTTTGTTTTTTTTTAAGTTTATATTACTTCTGCCAATTTTGTTAAAATTAATCAGATTCAACCACAACATTACATACAATTCAACTAGTTTCCACTATTTTTTCGACTATTAAATTAATCTAAAAATTTTGCTAACCGCCTGCGTGGTTCACCGCTGACGTGGTGGGCTCCGTCCAGGAAATCATTACTCGTCATCGACTCCGCATGTGCTCATGGGCTAAAGCCCATGAGTTTACGGCCCATAGGCTTTGAAAATCCTCAGAGGTTCTCCTTCGTGGACCATGGGCCCATTGTTATTATGGATCTAGGGTACGATGATTGTGGGCTTTTTGGGCTCCCACTTTCGAAGCCCAATGGACATTATTTGGGCGTTGCTTTTTCTCTTGTTTGACTTGTTGGTGTGCTAAAAGGCCCAATCTTAATCGCCAATTACTTATTTTATTTGTATTTTCTTTTAGAATACTTTTCAATATTTGTGTATTTATGTTTTTTTTTTTTTTAGTATGTATTTGTTTGATTTGAACTCAAAATTTGTTGCACAACGAAATTTATTTTCAAACTTATAAATCAATTAATATATTTGTAAGCTTGGGCTCGGTAGAAGCTCATAAACCTACTACTCCAAAGTCTGTTTAGGATTTACAAGTCCACTAAGCTAATTCAAAGCGATTTGGCACCGTATGGTTCCAATCCTTATTTCAATTTGAGTAATACTACATGTACATTAAAAAAGAGAGTATAGATTTTACACGTTTTTATTCAAGAATTAATATTTCATTATCATATTGTTAATTTTTTAAAACATTAAAATTTTAAAAGAGCTTATTTCAATTTTTTAAGTTTGTGAAAAACTATTTTTTTTACAAACAATTCTTTAGTTTGTAAATAATTATTTTTTTATTATTTATCAATAATATATCCCTTTATATTTTTTAAAAAAATTTTACTTTTCGTAGTTAGTTGGGTGGCCACGGGCGCCGCACGCCTTTTAGTGCGCCATCGAATTTTAATCCGCCACGTGGATCACTTATTTAATTTTTGGCTTCGATCGTTCACATCCTTTACAGTCGTTTACTGTCAAAAAAAAAAGAAAAAAAAAAAAGAAAGAGAGGGGTCTGTTTTCGTTTTCAACTAAATGTCTAGGCCAATATTGCTTCCTACCATAACAAAAAACAACAAATCTGCTTCGTGTGAAAAAATCGCCAATCTAGATATGTGCGCAAGAATAACTTATTGCAAGAACACCAAATTTTTTTTTCTAAAAACATCAGGATCAACAATGTACTAATAGAGATATCAATACCGTAATCTAATTTATATTAAATTGTGTCGCCAAATAGGCTCGCCGAATCGGCACGGACCTGTGAATCAGAGAGTCCCAGGCTATACTCAGATTAAGAAATAACGGAAGATTTGTTTAATAATTACTTGAGATTGTCACACTAGAAAACAAGAATTATACTACAAGCGGAACTGATCAGTGATCACCGTTCTTTCACACTGGTTCATATGCAAAATTCAATGCTGCAACTTTTCATGTAGAAATTAAATAACATGCTATTTAAAACCCTAATGCTTTTCTAAACCAACAAAACCCCACCATGTTTCCAGGGCATTAAATGTAAAGGCTAAAATAAAAGTGTGTACTGTACGTAGCTAAAGGAAGGAAGGAAAATTCAAAAGAAAAAGAAAAAAGGAAAAGAGGTGTAGAACTTTGTGTGACTGAAGCGTAAGTTGTTAAATTTTATATCCTCACGAACCCTCGAAGCGTTGATCCTCCACATCAACCCCGACGCCGCACGATAGAAGGCCATGGAAGATCGAGCTAAGCGCGGAGTACGAGGCCTCCTTCAATCTCTTCACGCATCCCTTACTCTTCTTATTATTCTTCCTCTTCGCATTCGTACTCGTTTTCTTCTTGTTCTTTTGATTCTGATCATTCGTCGCGCGACCGATAAAAGTACCGCCGTCGGTAAATTCGCCGCTGTCGCTTCGCGGGCAACCGCAGGCCGCTCGCTCCTTAACTTTTCCGAAGCACCGCACCGTCTTCTCCGAGACGGTTTCTTTCTTCGTGAATGTGTAGCTCTTCAGAAAGATCTGCCGGCACGAATAGCTATCGACCACCGCAGGGCTCGGCCCGAACCTGGTAGCAGGACTATTCCTCCTAACGTGTGCATTGTTCGTCAAACCGCGGGCGGCGGTATGGTCGGTGTGGCTCTTCTCCGACAACCCTCGCACGAACTCCGCGTCGGACTCGGGCCACTTGTAGAGGTTCACGTACGTCGCCCGCATCGGCACGCGCGCGTCGACGCACCCCACCGCCGATTTGCACCCGGAGCTCATCACCGAGAACTAGTTTGTTGATTTTCAATTGGAAAGAAGAGTGTTTAGGGGAGTATAAAAAGGGGAGGGGGAGAGGCGTTGGATATAAGGAAAGGTAAAGGAAGTGGAATTAGAGAAGGATTCGGAGTGGGAGATTAGGGTGGTGGTGGTGGTGGTGGTGTTTGTAAAGTGTTAAACTGTGTTTGTGAGGGGAATGATGTGGCATCATTAGTAATGAGTGAGTTGCGAGTGTTTCTCTCTCTCTCTCTCTCTCTCTCTATAGTAGTTTCCTTTGCCTTTTTTGGCATTCATATTTATAGCCGTCGAATTCGAGTGGTTTTTGGACACTATAAGGATTCCTAGTAGGATTAATTAAGTTGATCCACTTAACTGGGTTTGGATCTTATTTTAGAAGCCTAATCCGACTAGATATTACCGAGTTTGGATTACACATAGCTTATCTAGTAGGATTCCATCTTAGCGGGTCTGGTCTTTTTATGGAATGTGTTCGACCCTCTGCAAGACGACGAATAAAATATAATAATTTTTTTTTTAACTCTACCCAAAAAAAAATAGTATTTGTATAGAAGCTGGAGAAGGATAAAATAAAATTGGATAAAGATGAATCAAGAAATGCAGGTGATAATCTAATAAAAACATAAGTTTATGGAACATACGATTTGCATTTGATAACTGGGAGGGGGAAAGGGGAGAGGGAGGAGTTTGGTTATCCTCCACAAGGAAGGGGAATTGTTTGGTTCAAGAGTGCGCAGGGGATACGTGGGTTGGTGGGAAATAGGTGATGATGAAATCCTGCCACGTGTCCAAAATAAAAAAAAAAGATATTGGTCTATACTCCTCGACCATTCAAGTACACCAGTACGATGCTGTGTGTGTGTGTGTGTGTGTGTGTGTGTGTGTGTTTATCCATAATAAAAGCCAATGCAAAATTACAATAAGGATGCAATTCCAACTATTCCTTAGTGGTTTGATGCTTAGCATATAAAATAAATATTTATCTATAAAAATTTAAGTCATTACAAAATAATATTTTAATAGCTTTCACATTCATTCCTCTAATGGCATAAAACTAGAACTCTAGTAGTGTCAAATCGTAAAGACCACCACATTATCCGTTAATACGACATATATATATNACATATATATTAACAGACATAAGGGCCCAGCACGTGGTCACGCAGCTGCACATATACCCTGGGGAATAAGTTATACTTGAGCAATGTGGTTTCAATCAGAGCCGTTCGTTATTCGGACAAAGACGGTGATGGGATATACGACTCTCATGTATGAGACACACAGGGGTTGTGGATCAACTACTTTGTATGGGAATGTTGAATGGACAAGCACTATACGTACACCTTCGGGCACGCCTGTTACTGAGAGAAATTAGCGACAGCAGTAAGAGACGATGGGGAAATTTGTGGGTCAACGTCCCCCCTGAGGGACCATGGTGATGCTGCATGGTGGAGCATCTCCGAACCAACGATAGCAACACCAGCACTAAAAATATTGAGATAAATTTTACTACGACCAGTAGTGCGATGGATGCATAAAAGAGAAAAGATAATAAGAAAAAAGAATATTATTTATTGGAGAAAAAATTGATAACTAGCGCGAAAAAAATGACCCTCCTTTGTAAGGGTGTAAAAATTACATTCACCTTTTAGTATAAAATTAGTATCGCCCTGTTTGTTTTTGTGTTTTCTATGGGCTCGCTAAGAACCATTAGTATGGTAGGTTAAGTAACAAGAGGCATGAAGAGCCTTTTTGCGAGTAATTCCCAAAAACTATTTTATTTGGTGCAATTAGTAATAATAATAATAGTAGTGTAAAATTTAGTAGGCAGTTTCCAACAAAGTCTTCCAAAGGTATTTCTTCCACCCATCAAATTTGGCGCAAGTGGTCCCAGAAGAGTAGGAAAACCAAGATAAGATATCTATCTCTCTCTGCTACTCAGAGAGGAAGTTCAGCCCCAATGGAACTTCTATTAAGTGCTAGATGAGAAAGCACTCGTATCTTTTGCCTAAACTTCTCCAACTCTACAGTAACTAGAAGACTTTTTTTTTTTTCTTCTACAATAGAATTTCTGGTTCTAAAGGTTCGAGAATCTATTTTGGCTTTCCATCAAGCCAAAAAGACACAAATGGAAACATTACAAATCACATATCCCAGAGCATAATGAGCCTCCAAAGAGCTCCGTAGTCTCTCTCTCTCTCTCTCTTTTCTAAGAGCATCCATTGTGCATTAGATATCGCATCACGTATATTGTGGATGTGAGTTTCTTACCAAGGAGATAATAAGTGCTCGAAGAAAGCGAAGGCCCGACAGAGACACAAGGGGCGGCAGAAATTTGCCCTGCCCAGTGGACAAAGCACTTTCATGTCAAAAAGCAAAAGCAGATTAAGCAACCACGCGACTCGTCAATGGTTGTTAGCAACGGGAACAGTTATAATCACCATTTATTCATCCCTACCCTCCACCTCTCTAATAGGTGAGTCTTAACTATAACCCATATTCCGGAAAGAAATTGGACTCGCCCAATTGTATTAAGTGATGTGAGATTGTAGAGGACTTATTGAGGATAATATGATAATTTCTATTCTATACAAGAGGACACCTTTTAAAAAAAAAAAAAAATCTTATAGTTATAAGCAAGAAGATGACAACATTTATATTGGTATTAATATTTCTATGCAGAGAGCCTGCTATAAAGAATACTTCCTCAGTAGGCACTACAGTTTAGATTCTGTGCAACGTCCCCTATTTTAAGGAGGTTTAGGGTCAGTGGATTAGAAAAACAAACGGTTTGGATGGGTCTGTTGTATTGGAGAAAAGCTGCCTCTAGGATAAGAATTCACTCAGTTTTCTTATCTCTAGCAGCTGATGAATTATCTATCTTCTTCCTTTTCCTAGCCAACAGACAGAACAGGCTACCTGGACAAATTATCTAGAGACGGTATCCCCTAGTGCAATATAAGGAACACTTTTTTGAAAGTAAAATTCTAGCTGTGCACGCCAAGAGAGGGCGTAAATCTTATACCCCTTTATTCTAGAGTACGCAAATTCTTTTAGATTTTCAATATTAATAAACAAAGAGTTTGACAAGACAAACTAAATATTGGTTATTGGATGAAAGCGTGTAAGATTTACACCCTACAGGTAGCATTACTCTTTTTGAAAAGATTACCAGGGATACCTATACTATAATTTAACCTTGCGATAGCATTAGACTTGTGAAGCTTAATGGTGCCCAGCCCAGCACCGGCCTGAAGAAGAGTTTTTTTTTTGTTTTTTGAGAGAGATAGGTAGCATGCAACCCGCTACGTTTATTTCATTTAGAAATAAACTTAGCTGAAAATGTAAATAAACTAGGACTCGTACTCGGAACCTCGGATACCACCCAGCAAGCCCTTTACCACTTGCGCTAGAGACAATCGGTAGCCCGAAGAAGAGTTGGGAAATGAACAGTGAGAGTTGGAGTAGAGATCCCAGCCAGACCCGCTTTATGGTGGATCTCCTATAGGATCCAATAACCCAATTACTCTCTCAAAGGGGATCTCCTATTGGATCCAATAACCCAATTACTCTCTCAACGGAAAAAGAGGCAGAACAAAAAAGAAACAGTAATAATAGAGTACTAGCGTGGGAAGAAGAAAAAGGTAGTTGCGTCCACACACCTTAATCAGTCATCTGAATTTTATAATGAAGGCAGTTTCCTGGAAAGGATGCAAGCACGCCCAGGCCTGCGACATGGAAAGGGGCTAATGATATTACAGCCGTAGTCTATACTACAAGCAATGAAGATTACTTAACAATAGAAAGTGAAGACCTACATGGTACAACTGATTCTGCATTTACAATTATGCACTCTTTGCCAGATCATATTTTTCAGTGCCTGGCACAGTATATGCAATTTCTACCAGTTTACTTTGGGGCACAATGTTCCTCTCCAATTTATCTGCTTTTGGTTCGGCTTATCTGAATAAATATTTAGATACCATATATAGATTGCAAATAAGTCTACGTCCCCACCAATACGACCGACACACAAAATAATTGGTTTTCCAATATATATGGGAGCCGAATGCACTGTAAAGACTGCACAACAGCACAAGTGCACAGAGATGCCAGAGGATCATTACTTCAACCGCATTTTACGGTCTCCTCCTCCGATGACAAGAACCCTCTTTCACATTCCAACAACTGGTTTCGATCCAATTTACTAATGAGTTGCTTTTTGCCTCAAAGCTCGTGTATATTATTTTCTCGTTGCTGAATATATCCAGCATATAAATGCATTACTTCGTCGCCCAGGACATCAGGTCACACCATCATAGCTGTGAGCCAGTGCTGGCTACTCCATAACCAATATTAGAATTTAGAATCCCTCATATCTTGAAACATTCAGTGGCATCTAAGTTGGATGGGAATGAATTGGCACCATTCATGAAAAGTATGATCACAAAATCAATTGTGTATTATCTCTTGCCAATATTAGCAAAGTAAACATCACATTCCTCAAAAAGTAAAGCTATCTCACCTTTTGGCCCTCCTTGGTTTTCCTTCCAATAAATCATATTTTCTGATGGGCATTCAATACATAGACAAGCCCTCAAGACAAATGAAGATGCATTAGGAGTTGCATAGAACGGAAGAACAATAGTGCAGCTCCTCTCATCATCATTGCCTCCAAACTGACCTAAATCCAGGAAAACATATTCAATTGATTCACCAACAACCATGCGGAGCCACAATCTGTCATTATTTGACACGTTGCAAAGAGTGATGTGATACCTAATACCCACAGGCAATCCTGAAATATATAAGAGGGGATTCTCAGAGTTGTTATCGAGAGCTCGTAATTCTCCTTTTATGCTTTTAAAGCCACCATAAAATGTAATCTGCCGAAGATCAAAGAGGTCAAGTAAATTGCAATGATTAATCTGCTGAGAAGCACTATTCATCCTCCTTTCACTAACTGCTTTGCTTACTTCTTTAGAGAAATCAGAAAGCATAATGGACCCTTCTGAGCTGAGAAATTCCAACCGAGAAATTATTTTCTGCAGCTTCTTCAACACGGAGTCAGAGAAAATTCCAAACTTTGACAATCTAAGTATGGTAGCAAACAAGGAGAGCTCTAAAATATGGAACTCGATTTCACTGTGCAGCCCGCGAAAACAATACGTCAATCTTTTAAGCGACATATCTATTTTTTCCACCAATATTTCAAGTGCCACCATTCCAAAAGAGTGAGAACTTTTGGCCTGTATTTGCTCCCAGAATTCAGCAACTAACTGGATCACCTGAACATATTGCAAAGCAAAATCCAAAAAAGCACTAGCAGGTCCAGAAGCACTCTGAGCTAGCATTTCCAACTCCTCCTTGCAAGTTCTACATGAATATAATAACCATCATAAAATTGGATGACAAATGCTTCAAAAGGAAGAAAGAACAGAAATTTTATTCCTCTATCAGTAAGCAAAGGTAGAGACGAAAAATAACCTGAATATTCTTTGCACCTCATACGCTCTACATGCCTTCACCAAAGGCCAAGTTTGTCCAACTGTTTTAAGAATCACCTCTACAGATTGCATTAGCTCTTCACTTAAGTGCTCTTCTTTCTCTTTAGAATGTTGAGGCTCGTGCGAGTCTGACACAGTAACCTTACAACAATCTGATGCTTCATTTTGATTAGGGGGGCTGCATATTTCGCCAGCCTCTTTAGAATCTGATGTTTTGTCCAAAAAAGGCATCCCACTGTAACGACATAAATAGGCCAAAAGTGCATCTCGATGTATAACATCTTGCAAAGCACAGGATATCCTGCCTAGTAATGTGGCTGCATAAGAAAATATTACTGCCGGAATATCGCATGTATACTTCTTGTCAGGGAAAGAAGAGGAGATTGATACCACCAGCATTGCTGAAATTCTAGGGTTGTCCAAAGTCATCTCCCCAGAACTTGGTTTTATCTGCAACTTGGATAATAATTACGTATTTAATTAACATCGAGAAAAGCGTCACAAAGCTAAGAAACATGTTTATGCACAAAACTAAATCGCAATATATAAAGAAAAACTAATGGTATTTAAGGTAAACTTTGCATTTTATTCAGAAGTGGAACATGTTGTTTACTTTTCTAAGAAATGGTGATAAGAAATACCTCTTTTGCCAAATCTTTAGCTAACTTCGCCGAGAACTTTCTGTGGTTCTTACCAACAAAAAATAAAACATAGAATATATCTTCTTCTTCCTGAAAACAATGGAAAGGGAAGTCACTATACGATAGAGAAAAAGTTTAAGGAAATTTAAAAAACTCTTAGTCGCTGTTTCGATAACTTAGTTAAGAAATGATTCTTGGAACTGCAGATGATAAAGGAAATCAGAGGTGACTTTTAAGTCCGTTAATAAAGAAGGGACAAAAACTTAGTGTCTCCTGATAATTAGAATTTAAAACAGTATAAGAAAGAAATCCACCAAAAACTCACACCCTTCTTTAGCATCCTCTACTACCAAATATCCTACAATAGGTCATGCAAAAGATGGTTGCTGAGAATACCTACAGAATATGGCATAAATATTCATGATAATTTGATAAATTACAAAGTACAAGCATAATTAAAATGTTCCGCCAAAAATATAAATAATTTAGCCCAGAAAAGTATATACATGAAGGACTGCAAAGGTGCTAGATGATCAAACCTCCGGGTTTGTCTCCAAGTTCGTAATAAGACCATCAATGACTAATTTGAATATCTCAAGATTGGGCAATTTCATTAGCCGAAGGGATTTCCGCGCAGCAGTTCTGACTAAGGCACTGATATCAGCCAATAAACCAAGGAACTGCAAAACTAGTATATGATTAACATCATTGAGAATATAAGTCGAGCAATGATTATGAAATACTCATCCAGATAGATTCAAGATGTAAGTTGCAAATAAGTAACAATTTTCACCAAAAATAAAGAAAAGAAATTAGCTAATTTTTTCAAGATGTCAATATACTGATATTTTGGTAATACAATTAAGCAATATCATCAACAAGAATTTCAATTTTTGACACATAGAAAAAATACTCCCGAAATAGCAAGCACTTGCTCAAACATTTCTACTTGCATATTATAAACCAAATAAGTATACAGAAATAAGAAAATATCAGGGATAAGACCTTAGACTATAACAAAATTAACGATCAAATATCTCGAGTCATTCTCAAATGGGATGAATTCTTGTAAAATTTCACAATTCTTGCCTCAGTAAATTGTTGTCGAAGATCATAGTGAATCATGCAGAACTGATAGTGGCCATCTAGCCCTAGTGAATATCAAATTTGTAAAAGTGGCAAAAGTTTTCTATGAATGATGCCCTTATAATAGTTCGAGAAGCTACAAGAACTTCGAATGCACTATAAAGTAGTTGGAAGAGTTATATATTTGCAAAGACAGTTTACACATCTATAAAGTCATCATATAGCACTACTGACACTAGTATTTTTATTTTAATAGCTAGAAGAACATACCATGTGCATATGCTTCTCCTGCACTTTTAGATGATCATATGTTGCCATAAGAAATATTGTTTCCAAAGTCTGCAGTCGGACCACTTCTGCATCATCGTTCAACATATCCATTAATAAGCTTAATGCCTCATCAGCAAACCGGACAGAGAATATAGCGAGCATCCCCAAAGATTTACAGGTGATTGCCCTTACCTACAGTAAGCCAGTAACCAAAAAAAAAAAAAAAAAAGGTAAAAGGCAAAAAGTTAAATAAAATTAACAACAGAAGGATTGTAGACTATCAGAAGCAGCAGTACTGAGATTATGAGAAAACAAGGGGATGGGATAGCACGAAAAAAGAATATTGACCTCATGGTGTTCATCCTCAATTCCGTGTATAAACGTGCCAGCAGCACGTGAAAAAGAAAGTTTGGTTTCTTTTTCACATTTGCTGACGATTTTGCTTCCACTCCTGTTCCCTAGAACTTTCTTAGACAATGATTGTAACAGAGCACTCTCAGAAACCTCCTTGACATTTCCAAGAGCATCGAAAGCTTCAATTCTGACCTGCTTACTCATGTCTCTTGCCATCGAACAAAGCTGAAAAAACAAATGCGAGGTTAGCATAATTGATGACTAGAGCGTACAAGCTTATGCTAGAGTAGCAAATTGAACCAGTGAAGATCTTACCAGTTCCAAGTTGTTCAGTGTTCAATCACCAATCAATCATTAAATCTTTTATGCAATAAAGACTATCAAGATGGCAAGCAAGAACTCTTTACAAAATAACTATGTTGCCAAGGAATGCACTTGGAGAATGTCATCACTAGTTGAATGGCACTAATAAGTTTAGAAATAAGTACACTTTTGTAGATTGGGTATGAGGATAGAGCACAGAGATGGTATACAAATTAGATATAATCAAATACTGGCATAATTGCATGTTTAGCATTTGACAAAGTATTTTTTTTCCAAAGTGAGCAAGTAAATTTACAGGCAAATTCAACAGTTCATTATTGATTTTCAGTTTACACTTATACTACATAAGCTAAACGCTAATAGTTAGCTACACAATAAAGGAAACAACAAGCAAAATATAAAACCTGAAGTTTTACCTGAACAAATATTAGCTCCGTTTGTTCACTGCTATCCGTTCCCTTTGCACCCACCCTGAACAACTCCCTGCACGAACTGACCTAACAGTAGAACATTCACATACCATGACTTTAGCCAATCATTCAGCAAGATTGCAGAAACCAGATTCTAGAAAGTGAAGCAAAACTGAGGCATAAAATCCTCACCAATCTAACAGCAGCTGATCTCACAAGCTCATCCTCATCCTTAAGAAGCTCGACAGCACGGTTATAGCAACATCTAACAATCAAACTGTCCGCATCAGCCCCAATTTCCTTGCAGAGTGCGATTAAGCCATTAATTGCAGCTATTCTCAAGGATGGGTAGAGGTCGACAGTGAGAGCTAGGAACACTCGAAACAAACAATTATGCCCTAAAATAACACTGCCCCGAGATTTATATATGCTCGAGACCAACAGATCAAGTATCCGCGATCGCACAGCAACACTCGAGCTCCGCACAAGCGAAAGCACGAGATCCCCATCCAAAACAGATGCGACGAAAGAGAACCCCATACTGCTGCTTCGGGCTATGGCAGCGAGAGCGGCGAGAGCGTCCGCGGCGAGGCGATCGGGGCCGTCGAGGAAGGATCGGACAGCGGAGAGCACCGCCGGGGCGAGGGAAGGGTGGAGAGCTGCGGCCTCGCCGAGGAAGTAGAGGGCGCCGCGGAGGAAGGAGGCGTCGCTGCCGTGGTCGGCGAGGGCGCGGACGAGGGCGTCGGCGGTGGAGCGGCGGGTGGTGTCGGAGGAGTCGCGATTCGCCATGAGAGCCCTCGCGATGGCGAGCGAGCGCGTGAGGCGGAGGGGGGAGGAGGAGGAGGAGGAGGAGGTGGGGGAGAGGTGGAGGTGGAACCTCTCGAGAAGGAGACGCTCCATGAGAGTGAGAGGAGGGGGAGGAGGAGATGAGTTTCTAGGGTTTTGATTTTGCGGAGTGCTTTTTCGTTTACAAATTTGGATTCAGATGGTGTATGCGGCGGGAAGAAGAAGAGCACGTGAGCCGAGGATTCTACTCGACCCGCGCGCGGGTAATTGGGCTTATAAGCCCGGTCTACCTAAAGAAGGCCCAGCTTTGTAGGCTTAGTCCACACTAAAATAAGGGCCCGTTTGATAGTGGGCTACTATACTCCCTCCTATTTAATGCCCTTGGGCAAAAAGAAATTAGAGCGAGAGTATATATGAAATTATATTTCTTCATCTTGTACACCGATCGGAGAAATTATATTGTGATAGTGATTGCAATCTACACGATGTGATGCTTTTTTTTTTTAGAGAGAAATGAACAAAACATTTTTCTTTGGTACTTTTCTATCTAATGCAACACATCATCGCAACTCCAGATATAGTCTTTTATTATTATTATTATTATTATTATGTGTTGTTTGATTGAGTGGAGAAGGTTACCCCTCGTTATAAAGGGTTGCACGCTTTCATCGTTTATAACGTTGGTGTTTTAGCATTTAGGGTTTTGTCTAATATTATTATATTTTAAAAATACGTAGTTAGATGTGTCAACAAGAAAAAAAGAATTATTTTTGCAATTATTGACCAGAATGCAATGTAAAATGGTTGCATGCCAAAAAAACTCTCTTCTAAAAATCCAAATAAGTATAAAAAAGTTACTATTTATTTTTTGTTGCCAAATAAAGCTGAATAAATGTGTAGAACACAAGTACTTTTCACCCAGTTCCGCATTCTATAGTGCAAAATTGCATTTAAAAATATTAAGAAAAAAAAATACAGCAATATCAAACAGGCCTAAGAAGCCTGGTTGAGTTAAAAAAACAAGGAAGGATAAACTTGAAAAACTTGACCCTTACTAAAAATAAAAATGTTGTTATCGATCAACTGCGCCTTACCTACAAATTAATGCCAAATCAAGGCCCCGCTTTTCTTACAGGTGAAGTAGCCACAGTTGTTTTATTACATTTGATTTAATTGTCCCATAATCCGGTTTTGGTTTGTCTCTCTGCGAAATTGAGCTTTCCGAGCCTTAAATGGTTCCTTAGATACAAAGCTTTCTCAACTTGTAAAAGAGTAGCTCTCTTTCAATTAAGAGTATCTAGATCAAGGTTTTAAGTGCCCGTCGGTACGGGCCATATCCACAGTGTCATACTATGTCAATAAGATACTGGTACGATGTAGATCCCGTACCAATGGCACAGTTTAAAACCCTCTATTTTTTAAATTAATAAATTATTTTCTTAATAAAGTTCAAAAGATGTGATAAAAAAACATAATAAATAGTTAGAATATTTTGTTGCTAAAGAAAATAAATATTTATTGCTATTATATGTGTCAGCACATAAGAATTTTTTTGACCAGTACCATCGGCACGGCTCGACACGTACCGTGTTATACCGTAGCGGTAAGTTTTCGATACTATCTCGTGCCACGATACTTAAATTCTTGATCTAGATAATTCACTTGGACCAACATATTAAACCAAAGTAACAACCGTATATAATATTTATTTATATATATACATATATATACACACACACACACACAAAAAAGGAGAGCAAGGTACGCAACATGGGCACCCCCCATCTTTGACCAGTAACACTTACCAACCTGATCTGATCCGACCCAACCCGACCGGACGCGACGCGACCGGAATGATCAACCCATGACCCAATCCCCCTTACCTTTTCCATGTTGCATCCATGGTTAGCTACATATTTGGTACCGGTGCTCATCTGCAACTTAACTACCGATTTCCGCACCCTCACGAGCACACGCTCACCCCCCCTCCGCACCACGCGAACTACCACACACTCTCTTCTCGCCAGATTCTGACCAAACTCCGCATATTCTATTGCAAATTTTACAATCCCACACCCTCTTTATTTTTCTATTTGTGAATTCTTAATCTAATTCCCATACGATCTATCCATAGTTAGCGTGCAGCTAAACACCCCCCACCTAATCAACCTCATCGTACATAGCGCCACCCCGCGCCCCTTCCCCTCGGCCCATGTTCCCACGTGGCGTGACATAGACCCCGCCACGTGTGCTTTTTGTTGCTCGTGTAAGATCATCTATAAAACTCGGGTTAAACTAGCCACACGAAACCAAAAAATAACCAAAGCACTCTTCTTCCTCTCTCTCTCTCTCNAACAAGTCTCATTTGAGCGGAAGCACATGCGGAAAGGGTTGCTTCTTTGACTCTCTCTTCTCTCTCTCTCTCTCTCGGTACAGCAGAGGTATCGCGTACGGACGCTTCGCGTTCCCCACGGCGCTTGAGATCTCCTCGAGTTGCGTGTCGAGCTGTGGTTATTAATAATCGCAGGTTAAAAAGCTGCGAGATGTCGCGGTTCGTGGACAAGCTCTCGTTCTTCGAGAGGAGGAGCTCGCCCATGGAGGAAGCCGAGGACGTGGCGCGCAACGGCCTCCTCGGCCACCACCACCCCCTCTCTCCTCCTCCTCATCCTCCTCCGCCGCCGCCGCCGCCGCCACAGCCTCCGGCGCCGGACTCCTCGCCCTCCGCCACGCTCGCCCAGCTCCTGAAGCGCGTCGGCGACGCGCGCAGCGACGCCTCCTCCCCGGCGTCCTCCCCGTCCCACTACGTCCTCGAGCTCGGCGAGGTCGCCGCCCCGCGACCCCCGCAGCACCAGCCCTTCGTGCTCTCCTTCACCGACCTCTCCTACAGCGTGAAGCAGCGGCAGGAGGGCGGCGGCGGGGCGTGCCTCCCCTACCGCGGCAGCAACCGGCTGGCGACGGACCCCATCGCCGCGGGGGGCGGCGACGGGGCCCGGACGAAGACCCTGCTGGACTCCATCTCCGGCGAGGCGCGGGAGGGCGAGATCCTGGCCGTGCTCGGCGCGAGCGGGTCGGGGAAGTCGACGCTGATCGACGCGCTGGCGAACCGCATCGCGAAGGAGAGCCTGCAGGGCAGCGTGACCCTGAACGGCGAGACGCTGGACGGGCAGCTGCTGAAGGTGATCTCGGCGTACGTGATGCAGGACGACCTGCTGTACCCGATGCTGACTGTGGAGGAGACGCTGATGTTCTCGGCGGAGTTCCGGCTGCCGCGGTCGCTGTCGGCGTCGAAGAAGAAGAGCCGGGTGCAGGCGCTGATCGACCAGCTGGGGCTCCGCGCCGCGACGAAGACCATCATCGGGGACGAGATCCACCGCGGCGTGTCGGGCGGGGAGCGGCGGCGCGTGTCCATCGGCATCGACATCATCCACGACCCGATCGTGCTGTTCCTGGACGAGCCCACGTCGGGGCTGGACTCGACGAGCGCGTTCATGGTGGTGAAGGTGCTGCAGCGGATCGCGCAGAGCGGCAGCATCGTGGTCATGTCGGTGCACCAGCCCAGCTACCGCATCCTCTGCCTGCTCGACCGCCTGCTCTTCCTCTCCCGCGGCCAGACCGTCTACTACGGGCCCCCGGACGGCCTGCCGCTCTTCTTCTCCGAGTTCGGCAAGCCCATCCCGGAGAACGAGAACCCCACCGAGTTCGCGCTCGACCTCATCCGCGAGCTCGAGAGCACGAACCCCGCCGGCGCCGCCTCGCTCGTCGAGTTCAACCGCTCGTGGCAGCAGCAGAAGAAGCCGCCGCATCCCAAGCAGCACAACAACAATCACAGCAGTGCCAGTCCCAACAACGACAATAACAACAATACCAACAACAACAACAACATGATGTCGCTGAAGGAGGCGATCAGCGCGAGCATATCGCGCGGGAAGCTGGTGTCGGGGGCGACGGACATGGGGGGGGCGCGGGCGGATCGGTCGGTGTCCAAGTTCGCGAACCCGTTCTGGATCGAGATGTGGGTGCTGACGAAGCGGTCGTTCACGAACACGAAGCGGATGCCGGAGCTGTTCATCATCCGGCTGGCGGCGGTGCTGGTGACGGGGTTCATCCTGGGGACCATCTTCTGGCGGCTGGACAGCTCGCCCAAGGGGGTGCAGGAGCGGCTCGGCTTCTTCGCCATCGCCATGTCCACCATGTTCTTCACCTGCGCCGACGCGCTCCCCGTCTTCCTCAACGAGCGCTACATCTTCATGCGCGAGACCGCCTACAACGCCTACCGCCGCTCCTCCTACGTGCTCTCCCACGCCGTCGTCGGCTTCCCGCCGCTCATCTTCCTCTCCGTCGCCTTCGCGCTCACCACCTTCTTCGCCGTCGGCCTCGCAGGCGGCTTCTCGGGCTTCGTCTACTTCGTGCTCATCATCCTCGCCGCCTTCTGGGCCGGCAGCGGCTTCGTCACCTTCCTCTCCGGGGTCGTCACGCACGTCATGCTCGGCTACACGGTCGTCGTCTCCATACTCGCCTACTTCCTCCTCTTCAGCGGCTTCTTCATCAACCGCGACCGCATCCCCGCCTACTGGATCTGGTTCCACTACCTCTCGCTCGTCAAGTACCCCTACGAGGGGGTGATGCAGAACGAGTTCAGCGACCCCAGCAAGTGCTTCGTCAGGGGGACGCAGATGTTCGACAACACGCCGCTCGGCGGCCTGCCCAACGCCCTCAAGCTGAACCTGCTCAAGGCCATGAGCGCGTCGCTCGGCGTTAACATAAACAACAACACCTGCATCATGACGGGCGCGGACATTCTCAAGGGGCAGGCCATTACCGATCTCAATAAGTGGAACTGCTTTTGGGTTACGGTCGCGTGGGGCTTCCTCTTCCGCCTACTCTTCTACTTTGCATTGCTGCTTGGGAGCAAGAACAAGAGGAGGTAGAAGCGGCCACCGCCGCCGCCGCCGCAGCAGCAGCAGCAGCAGCAGCACAAGAAGAAAAGAAAAAGAGTTTTATTTGGTTTAATTTCTCGCGAGCTTTTTAATTCTTTTGTGTTTTAACTATAAGTTAAAATATATGGGCTATATACACATAGCATCATATATATTTTATGTAAGATGTAATATTCACAGCTACACTTGCTATTTTCGACTGCATCAAGTTGTTCATGATGTAATACATGTGAAAAATGCTTTTGCTTAATTTGAGACTAGCTAGTTGCATTTATGTAGACTCGTTATTTTCATATACGTGCACGAACTCTCCGGTTTAATAAGCATGATGAAGAGCTAGAGATGAAGGATGAGTATAGATCTAGGGTTTTGAGATCACGCAAAACTCAACAGCTAAATTTCACTGTTATTTATATGCAGGAAGATGAAGTTTTGAGAGGGTTGACTAGGTCTGACTTTCGGATAGGAGATTAGGTCAACCTTATGACTTGTCTAAAACCCTAAGTTGGTTCTACTTTCTTTGTGTTTGTATTCATATGTACTTATTGTTGTCCTTTTTAATTTTTTCCCTGGGAAAATTGAAAAATTTTCTTGTATACTAAACAAGTAAATATAATTATGTGAAGGTGTTTTAATGAAAACGACGGTGAGAAACTTAGTCATTTAGGAGAAAAAGAATGTTTGAGTTGCTTGATTAATTTGTGGGTGACCAAAGATTGGTGAACAAAATTTAAAAAAAAAGAAAAAGAAAAAGAAAATCAGGCTAGATAGTTGGGTGTGGATGTATGGCATACTTTACCCAACATCGCAGTTTGATGATCAATATCTGAAATCTCAAGTTCAAAACCTAGCCAGCTCCTTTATGGCATGCTTCTTTTTTTTTTTTTTGGCGACTGTCTTGTTTCTTTATCGAGGTCCTAGTTGCCTCATCCTTATAGCCTAGTTCATCCATTCAATGAATAAAGCAGATAGTGTGTTATCTTATCTCAAAAAAAAAAAAATGAATAGTTTATTATCTTTCTTTTGAAATATATATATATATATATATATAAACATCTATATTTATTGAAAACAAATTAATCAAACTTATTAAATCTACTCAACATTAATCAGTAAATAAACTATGTTATGAAATAGCATCACCCATTCTAGATGGGTGAGCTGAGGATGAGGAAGTTGGTCTACAATTTGGGTCAAGTTATAAAGCTTTTTAGTGACATGTACAACTTGAAGAAGAATGAATGCATACATGTGCTATAATGTTTGCTTGGTGCCAAGTGCCAAGAAGGTTTCAAAGATTAGATCACCAAATCTTTAGTTTAGATAACAAATTAAGCTTTGCATCGGGGAGAGGGAATTTTTTGGGTGGCCCATTCATTGCTGCAACTTGTTTCAAAAGAAAGGGCCACTAATTGGTAATCTCCTCTTTCACCCATTTATTGGGCAAACCCCATGATTGGTCCCACCCAACCAACTTTGCCCAGCTGGGTTCTCAACAAGAAACCACCTAATCTGGAGAATTTACCAGGGCGGCGTTCTCTTTAATTCCCTGGTAATTAACTCTATTATTTATTGGTATCACTTAAAAAGAGATGTGAATTATGAGAGGGGTATTGGAATATTTGTTGTTACTTGTTAATAAAACTAAAGAGAGAGATGATTTTGGTGATGGTGTTGAAAAATATACACAGAAGCAATTAGCAAGTAGGATTAAATTAAACTCTCCACTTGAAACCGCACATGAAAACTTCTCTTTCATTGAATAAAAATCCTTCAAAAATAAGCCTCTTTTCCTTGTTTAATTATTGGAAATTATTCGATAATAGCACATGTATGATGATCTATATATATATATATATAATCCAGCTGCTATCCTCTTAGTAGGATAGGGACTTTCGTCCTATCAAATCATTTTTGATGATAGAGATCCTGAATCGATGATCGGAATCATTGAAATTGATCTAAAGTATTTGAATTATTTAGGAACTAAATTTTATAAATTTTAATTTACATAGTGATCAAAGGATTGCAAAATTGACAGTTTTTGACGGCCTATATAAGCCGTTTACTTGATTAACGGTATAAAATAATCCAAATCAGTTGAATTTTTAATAGAAATTTTTTTATACTATTTAGATAATGTTTAATAGCTCCGATCGTAAATTGAGAAAGCCTAAACTCTGTTTTCAAAAGGTCATTTATTTTTTACAGTTCATTTTTCGACTCTTCGATGGACTTGATAATAATTTTTAAAAATTATAAAATTCGGTTTCTAAATATTTCTAATAGTGTAGATCAATCTCAACGGTGCCGATTATCAATTTGAAATTCCGATCATCCAAAATGATTTGATAAGACAAAGACCTTTCTCAAACATATATATATATATATATATATATATATATATATATATATATATATATATATATATATATATATATATATATATATAGTGAGGAATGATTTGGTTTTTCAGTAACTTAATGGCTAAGAAATTTTGATTTTAATATTATAGATTATGGAAGTAATTAATGCATGGTTTGTTTTGGTGGTTCAGCGATACATCAACAAGTATTATTAGCTGATATTAGATGGAATTGCTCTTCTTAATTTAATGTGTTGGGGGTGATGGTCAAAGCGTTCAACCGCTAGCCAACTGTATTACCAAATTAGAGGGAGACGATTCTTTTCCCTCCTATTTACTCGTTCTCTCTAAGTCAAGATAGGTTTAAATGCTTATTGAGTGATACTGCATAAATAATATAACTTAAAAGCCTCTAGAAACTGTAGATATATGTTGCAATTTTGCTCCAATTTTTTCTTCATGGTTAAGGTATTAGCACTACGAGAGGGACAGTGCAAGTTTTTTCTTCGATCGCTGTTGATAAGTCGGTACTGTTATGCACCATCGCGGCGGCGTCGGTGAGTGAAACTTTCGAACTTCGATTTGTCACCTAGAATTGCTAACTCATCGACCGCGAGTGACGAATTCTTCTAGGGTGTTGCCCTTTGTTACTTACTTCGTGATTCAAACTCAGAACCCAGTATTCATGATCACTAGTATTGTTTACAATGTCATAATTAATTTTGGTATTAATTATTTCTATCTAAATCTCTATTTTCTAAAGGTAGTAAGCATCACTTACTAGGGGTGCTAAATGAGGAGTATCTATCTATACTTCAAAAAAAATGAATATAATGAGGAATTCTATTGATATAAACTATGTTATATGTACATTACAAAAATGAAGATAAATCTTACACTTTATCTATTCAAGAACCGATCATTTCACACTAGTAGTCTTATTATTATTATTTTTGTCAACATTAAATACTAAACAATGCGTATAAATTCTCGATCGAATAGATGGCTGCAAGATTTACATCTCAATTTCTCGATTGAAATTGTTCAAAAGGATAACTTCCAACCGAAAAGAAAAACATCATACCTAATACCTAATAAATTAATATCTGAGGTTTAGAAAAATAAATATAGCGATGGTCAAACCAAAGGTCTATGAGATAATGAACTTGTTAAATCAAAAAAAAAAAAAAATGGAGGACTAAAAGGACTTAGTGAATTTCATGAATTAAATTTGGATAGGACACGTACTAGAACTGTAATTAAGTAGGTGGATGGTAAGCAAGAGGGAAAAAAAAATATCTGAACTCTACTAATTAATGGAGTTGAAAGTAAAAGTGAACGTTGATTGGAAAATGGTGTCACGTAGTACAAGAATATGTGGCCCTATGAAACTCAACTAAGTACCAAGTGGAGTATTAGTTAAGTGCCATATATCAAAGGGAAAATGCTTTGTGTACATGCACGCTACGAGGACTATTAAATTTGCCATAATCGAAATTAGGTTGTTGTTAAATGTCAATGTAGTTTGATTTGGATCCCTTTCTAATTGTCAAACATAAGCTTCGGATCCTTAACTTTAGATTTAATGGCTAATTTAACTCGGCTTTGGATCTAGATTTTGAATCCTATACAATAATATCGGAAACGCATTCGAATGCTCTGGTAACTAATAATTCAACAGTAGTTCAGTGCCGCGATATCGATATTAATTATGACATTAATTTGATTAATCAGCATTTTTTCGCTTGCAATGTGAGATTATTTGAGTGTGCGTGGCTACTTAATTTCTTTCATTAATTTATAGTGTTCATGTAAGATACGATTTTGCCAACCTATCTGTGTCCATCACAGCTAACATAATGTCCTTCTGACGTGCATGTTAATTATCACTACAATTAAACACATGATGATCCGTAGCAAATTAGAAACACTTTTTATATCTGTATATCAACAAATTTAGTTAAAAATATAAAATGATTAGACTTCGAACATGAAATCTTAGATATCAACCATCAAATTCTTAATCATTTACGTTAGGAGCGGTCGACATGAATATACAAAGTTTTAATAAACATATAAAGCTTCCTAGGGATTTATATGGTGTGACTTTTTAGGTTCATCTTAGATCTTCTACGAGGATCTACAGGAAATTTTATATTTATGAATTTTGGATTTCTTGTATAATAACAAGCAGATTCTAGAGCACTTTCTCAGCATATTTATATTTTTTCCGTGCAAGGAGTACGTAATATAGTATGGTACAAGTAACATGCTCTTACAATAAATATACAGCTCTACTTTTATGTACCCCTTTTGGGACTAGAGAAACCACAAATGGGCTCCCAACTTCTAATGGCCCATTTGGTTTTTATCACAAGATTTTTTGACAAACATGCTCCTCCTTGTGTAATGTATAAATCATATAAATAATTTTATAAAAGTAATATTTTTTAAATATTATATCGGGTATTTGTTATATAAATTTGGGAGAAGTAGGAAAAAAAAAAAAAAAAAAAAAAAAAAAAAACTAGTATTCTACTAATGGTCTGATCCAACAATAATATAAAGAAGTTCAGGCCCAACATCTAGAACTTTTATTAACAAAGAAGAAATTGTGTTAGTAATAAAGTTTAGTAACATGTACCTAATTTCTTTTTTAACTAAAATTATTTAATTCCAAAAGAATAAGAAGTTTAGAGGTTTTGAATCCTTTGACCCAAAAAAATTTGTGAAAGAGGTTTATTTCAAAAAAAGCTTAGGGTGTGTTTGATTCTACGTAAATCTTTTGAAAAAAAATTCGTTAAAGAAAAAATTTTCGGAAGAAAATAAATTTTACGTTCTCTAGTGTTTGGTTTGTAGAAAAAAAAAAAATCGTTACGGTTGTTTGATTAAAAGAAGAAAAAAAAATTATAAATNCTGTTAAAAATTGCCGACCATACCTTATGAACGATCAAATTGCCACGTTTTCATAGGCTTATATAACTTAGAAACGATCTTTTAAAATAAGTGATGGATATATTTCTAGTTATTGAGGCTAGAATTTAACTTCCTAGGTTAGTAGGTAAAAATTCTGTAGCAAGCTAAAACTGGCAAGTAAAATACGGGTGAACTACCTGAAATAATACTAAAGCTTTTTAATGCTTTAAATAAAAGATCTTTAAAGTTTATGAGATCTAGTATAAATTGTCTCACCTAGCAGCTAAGCCTTCGAGGTAGTAGCTTTTTATTGAATACTCATGCTTCCCAGGTTATGAGTATTATCATATCATCGGGTAGAGAGAGAGAGAGAGAGAGAGAGAGAGAGAGATATATATATATATAAATTTTGTGAGCTTTTGATCGTAAGGTAAATGATGTCGAAAAATTATAAAATTTGATTTCTAGATGTTTCAAATGCTCTAGATAATGTTTAATGGTGTGGATCATCGATTTGAAAGCTTTATCAACGAAAATAATATATGAGTACGAGGACGATCGTACTCAGAATAGTATAATAGTTGGATATATATATATATATAGAGTTGGACTGGGCTACTATTAGTAGCAAAATTCCATTGTTGCTACCAGTTTTTTAGCCTTTGGATCAACTCTTTTTATTATTTCTAACCATTGGATTAAATACTATAACCCAGTGGGGACCACTCAACTCTAACCGACTAATATCATCCTGACCCTATAATTTTTCATCCAAGGGTTAAAAATTTGATAGCAAAAAGAGCGTTTTACTATTAATAGTATTCCAGCCTAATTCTCTATATATATATATAAAGAAAAGATGGGAAGGAGAGACCTCTCTCCCCTGGTCCAAAAGGTTGGGTGTACCGCATGCCCGCTGCCTCCCTTCTCTTTGTTTTTATTTTCTATCTATTTCGAGCGAAAAACGGAAATACATATTTTTTAATCATTTGTAAAAAAAAATAATAATTTCATGAGCAAACAAACGTCGGAATTTACTTTTCCACCCAAATTTATTTTAAGGTGGTTTTAAAAGAAATCAAACACACCGTTATAATTGAGGGATCTACATAATAGTTGGTCCACCCACAATTGATGTGGTGGACTAGGTCCATAGAACATCACCGAGAGATCTTATCCAGACCAAATCTCCCCAACCCCATTTCACTACCAGTCACCAAAACCAACGATCACTCAAAAAAACAAAACAATTTTAAAAAAAAAAAAATTGAGAAAAAGTAAGCGACTACACAGAGAAGAAGAGAGAGAGAGAGAGAGAGAGAGGGGGAGAGTAGTAGTACCGTAGCATGGCCATCGCAGTCCCAATTCCCCACTCCTTCCCCTCCACCACCCTCAACCCCTCCCTCCGAATCCACCCCCACACCCACCGCAATCGCCCCCCTCCGCTCCCCCTCCCCCTCCCCCTCCCCCCTCGCGCCTCCGCCGACCCCGGCGACGCCTCCGGCGACTCCTCCGACGAACCCTCCGGCGACTCCTCCGCCGCGTTCGAGAGGCGGGTGTCGCAGGTGCGCCTCAAGTACCGGAGCGGGAGCGGCAAAAAGGCGGAGCAGCGCCGCGCCAAGAAGTCGGGCTCGTCGTCCCCGACGAGGAAGGGGAAGGGGAAGGGGAAGGGGGTTTTGCTGCCCCCGGCGCCGCTCCGGGAGGCGGTGTCGGCGGGGGGCGTCCCCGTGGAGGTGGGCTTCAGCCGCTACAGCGAGCGCCTCAACGGGCGCGTCGCGGCGCTGGGCCTCGCGGCGCTGCTCCTCGTCGAGCTCGGCTCCGGCCGCTCCATCCTCGCCTACCACCCGGCCCCCGTCCTCTTCCTCCAGCTCTACTCCGTCGCCGCCGCCGCCGCTCTCTTCGTCAAGTTCGAGAAGGAGCGCATCAGCATTTGGCCCCAAAACAAACCCCCCTCCTCCGCCGCGAATTCCGAACCCTAACTTTAATTAATTTCTTCACATTTTCCGATTTTTTTTTCCGCCCCGGAGTTTGTTATTGGATTTTTTTTGTTATCATTAATTAATCAAATATGTAATTTCGTGGGTTTCGTAGTTTATGTGGACTAGAAAATAGAAAATCATCTTTCCGGATAAGGAGTTTCTAGAAAGTAGTTGATTAAAAAAAGCAAGCCAAGCCAAGCCAACCACGCAGTATCTTCGTTTTCTTTGTTTAATAGATGATGATAGATATATAATGATTTGATATTTCTGATTCATCTAAAAGAATTATGTTGATTTTAGTTTTTTTTTTTAATATTTATTTTCCTATATATACGTAAACGAGAGAAAGCTGAGAAGGGGCAGCGAGGAAACTTTTTCTTAGCGCATTTTTAGTAATTGACTTTAAAAAAAAAATCAAGACAAAAAATTAATTTCGTACATACATATTTTTATTAATACTGAAATAGAAATGCTATACAATTTTCCCATGGGTTGATTTACACATTTTAATGAGAGTTAAGAGTAAAATAATAGTGGATCTTTGCATTCACAACGGGAGAAAAAAGAAAATATTGGTCATAAGATCATGATAAGTAGAACTCTGCAATGCGCATTTTAAGTGATCGCATTATTGTTAGATCAACCTCTCATTGCCAGTACGTCTTGGTCCAGTAGAAGGGAAAGGGAAATAGTTTTCGCTGTTCAAACGAGCTGTTGGAATCGCAATTAACTTTTAGAAAAAGAAACTGTTGAAGAGTGTTATCTTATCCCATAATAATTCACATCAACCACTAAAAAACGTACAATAACTGGCGCATGCCGATCAGTCGAGAGAGGCAGTTTCCTGCAGTAATCGGACTCCGTACCGAATGAGGCCCACCACCGACCTCCTTTTCTTTTTTCTCTCTTGCACACAACAACACATTCTGCAGCTCACCCCACGCAGCTGTAAGTTACAGCCCTAGTTTTTCGCACCAAGTACTTGCACAACTCATTACCAGAGGGGCCCAACAAGAAAACATTATCTAAAAAGACAATCCAACGCCAAATAGGCCAAAATAAGTACTACTTTTTGAAAACCTACAGTTAATTGATCAGATTAAGCAGTTCTTCAGCTTGGAAAACAACAAAAGCAGAAACTGGAAAAGCCAAAGTTCCAAGCTGAGACACATTGCCTAAAGATCCTGAACTTTCAGCATAATTTGTCAAACGTTCGACATGTTCAGCAAGAAAAGCTTAAAATATGTGCAGTGCAGATTGGAGAACTGTAGGCTTAACAAGTTAGTGCAGTGCAGATAGGAGAACTGTAGGCTTAACAAGTTAGTCCTTTGGCTTCTATAGGTCAGCGTTATTCGCTTATGTGGCAAAACTCAAAAAGGCAACTTCAAGATTATGATCAGATCCGCTATTTGTCACACTTATAGATCACATAATCACTAATGAAACCGGCCTAAGAAACTGCTGCTACTCAAAGGACAAACAAACTCCAGAGTTTTCGAAGTTCTGCAGCTCTCCAAACAGCAGCAGTTCTAGATTGCCTTTCGTAGTCTCCAGGGTTTTCCGATCAAAAGGTAGATAGATAACTTATCCTCCAGTAATCCGTAATCCATAATCCATCTTTCCAAGTACCGCAGATGTTGAAAATGCATGGATTGCCTTCGGGTTAATGTAGAACTCGCAGCGGCATGCATTCCAATCAACTAGAGCTATCAAACACAAGACAAAAGGGTCATCATGCACCGAATGCCTGCGTCACCCAAAAAAGTACGGTTTGTGAAATTCAGTATCTTCTTTTCTTCAATCGCCTGCCATTAAAATCACCATGGCGCCATCTCTGTGGGCCCTGGTAATTGTAGCCATCTTGTTCCCCCACCTCCCTCAATCTACTGAATGCACCACCCGCTGCTACTCGGTTTCGAAGGCGGCCATTTAAATCCTGCAGGCCGACGCCACCATCAGGCGACACATCATCTTCAGGTCGAAATCTAACATTCCTAGTAGGCCCATCTTCACCCGAAGGGATCATCTCTTCTCCCTCTTGACCAACTACATGCAGCCGCCTATAAGAAAACGTGTGCCTCCTATCTATATTCCTCCTATCAATATATTCATCCTCTCTTGAAATCTCAGGAAGCTCTGGAGAATGTGAAGGGCCAAAATTGTTAGGCCCAAAATTGTCCTCATCCGCAGACTCTTGTGAGCCAACCATGTCGAATCTCCTCAAGTTCCTTTGGAAACCTCTACTAGGCCTAGGCATATCATCATTATTATAATTCATCACATGAAGTCTATCCCTCGGATCCCTACTATGAAACTGGCTGTATGGAGGCGAGCGTTGCCTTCTAGCCATCAAATCTTTGTGAGGCAATCTCAGCCGTTGGTGAGGTGATCTAAGCTGATGTGTAACTAGAGGCGGCGACCGACATCGCATCATATCAGGGTGTCCATTGAAAGCATGAGGAGAATGAGCCCGAGCTATATGTACAGGAGGAACCCTAGTACATGCTCCAGGTGAATAGCTCCTTTCTCTTCGGATTACATCGTGTTCAACTTGTTCATACTGGAGACGAGAGTGTGAAAAGGGTAAAGCTTGTTCCATCATATCTTGGGGTAAAGATCTCATGATATTCTCCTCATGAGATATCATGAAAGCATCAGAAGTTTCTCCAGCAACAAACCTATTATTAGGGTTGAGAGGGGATCGCCTTCTAGGATCAAATCGAGACAAATTACGTGGTTCATCTTCTGCGGACCTTCTACCACAATGTCCAGCAACATTATTATTGACAGGTACATCTCCAGTCCCATCATTTGGCCTAGGAAATCGTGCACCTTTTTGGTTTCTACGATCTGATGAAAAGCGAGAGTCAGGGTTTCGTCCACCGTAAGGAAAACCCAATCGGTTTTCGAGACTTTTTGGGTTCACATTGGATCCATGTCTACTGGTTGGTTGATATTCATTTTTCGCACTTTCAGTTTTCAAAAACCTTCCATCCCACCTTTCATTCCTGAAACCATAAAAAAAGGGAAATGATTTAATACAAAAATAAATTCATGTATTGAAGAAAATAATCTAGAATATTTGTAACAAAAATAATGTATAGATTGAGTACCGGTTCCCATGAGCACCTCGCCTGTTGAATTTATCAGCAAATCTTGCTCTTCTGCCTTGAAAAGTAGTCGTGAAAGAAGGATTTGTTTTCTCTACTGGCAACCTTTTAGAATTTGAGTTCAACTTATCAGTTTGGATATGCAAACTACTACCATCAGTGCATTTGTTTCCAACACCATCTACAGATAAATCTTTTGGTGATGAACCAGACTGCTTCATAGGCAGACTAGGTTCACTAGCATTGTCTAATCGGATATTGCTATCATTCTCAATCCTACCAACAACTCGTTTAGCATCAATCTCAGTCCTATCTCTGGATTTTGTATTCATCTCTGCGCCATTATCATTCGCAACTTGATCAATCGTGCGTTTATGGGAGGTTCTTATAAGCTTTGTTTTAGTTGAATCAGGTCCTGTGTCTTTCTTACCATCACATACATCACCTTCACGATTTTCAGCATTATGACCAGACTTTGTTTCATCTTGCTCTGATGTTTCTCTGCTCTTTGAACTTGCATCTACTTGTGAAGAAGTTGGGGTATTCACAGGACAGATGCTATGAGGGTTCTCTTTATGAGGCAACTTTTTCTCCCCTTCTTTTGTAATCTGAGACAAACCTTGTGTTCCAATCTCTCTCACTTCACCATCTTCATACTCACCATCACCATACCTCCGCCTAAGAATTTTCTGTTGGTTCTCATTAGTTTGCTCTTCCCTGATCTGGGTAGATGAATTAGTGATCTCACGACTTTCCTTACCAATCTGGCAGTTTCCATTTGCCATCTGTTCTATATTCGAATTTTCATCATTCGAACAGTCCATTTCAGAACTGCCTTCAGACAAGCCGTCAAAAGCCACAGGTTCTTTACCATCACATTCCACTAAAGGTGATGCCAAGAGTTCACAAGCTTGATCAGCAGAGCTAGATAATTTTTCCTCTGAAGATGAGCGTTTTGAAGCCCCAGGTGAGACCTCGCCAGTAATAACCTCTTTACTTTTATGAGATTTATCACAATTTGGAATAATTGATTGAGAGACCGTGGGGACAGCCTGCTCTTCCCTTCCCATTGAAGTTTTAACAACATCACCAGATATATCTGACTTATAACAAAGCTTGTTATTGTTCAAAGGCATTTCCAAACTCGAATCCATCTTCTCTGATACACTAGCAACTGAGCGCATTTCTGACTGATTGGCTGCTAGCATGCTAGAGTGATCATCCTCCACATGAGGCGATTTCCCTAAATTGCCATCTCCCTGAGGTGATTTAGGAAAATTGCTCTCTGAACGAGGTGATTTCCCTAAACTGAGTTTGAGGTGTTCTTGCAATGGCTCTTCAACTAGTTCAGGTTTCACAATACTGCCAGCTGGTGGCTCCTGAAGTTGACAGCTAGTTGCTGTGGAAGCTTCACCACAAAACCTTTCCTCACCTGGCTCACGTTTTATGTGCTGCACGCACGGTGGCTTCAAATTGGCTGGTGGTGGCTCTGCTGTGCTCTTTTGACACCCCAAGTCTAATTTCTTAGAATGTACTGCTATAGAAGAAGAATCTGTCTGCTCGCCAGTCAATGACAAGCTCAAATCTGGAGGGTCAATAGATCCCCATTTGATGCGTAATTCGGGCCCGGTCAGCAACTTAAGCTGCAGATCTAGGCCAACCTCATCCGCACTGTGATCAGAAGGCATAACTGTTTTTGACAAGTTAGGATTATAGCACCCTTTCAGAAGCATTTCTCCATGTCTTGTAGATTCCGCTCGCTGAGGACAAATCTCGACCATCTTTTCTTGCATCGAGCCATAATGTAATTTACTTTTTGCAACATTGTCCAAAGACAAAGCATCTATGGTGGTGTCCCATGAGTCCATTGGTATATTCAAATCCCAGTTACACCTTTTCATGCAGCTGTCATTAGATCTGACTTGTTGTTTATGATCACTACTTCCAAGAGTAGAGTGTCCTGATACAGCCAGGACCGATGAACATAGATCCAAGTTCTCTTGCTTCACAAAAGTAGCTTTATTGGTACCATCCTTAGATAACACCTGCTGCGATCCAGTCATTGGTAAAACTCTTCTAAAGGCAGAGTTATCACTTGATGCAAATTTCCCTCCACAGCTCCCCTCACCTAAACAAGACTCTGGTCTTTTCTGCAATGATAGTGGCTGCTCATTTTCTGAATCTGTTCGTAAAGTAGACTGATCCGCTATATTCACATCTTGCAAAATGTTAATTCCCATAGCGTTTGGGGTAACATTCCTAAGCTCAATATCCTTCAAATTGGACGCATTAGAATTTCCTTTGTTTAAATCCACTTTTACAGCTTGGTTTAGCAAAGATTCTCCGGCTACATTGGACCCTACTGCTGAATGCTGACTACCATAAGAAACAAGAGATTGAGATTTCGAAAGAAAGTGTGTTTTCAGCTGTTCGTTGCAATCTTGCTGCGGCAGTGGTGGCGCTTCATTTGAAAGAAATGAAGGTTGAGATAACGACACTGGCCTTTTCTTAATAGGCACACCAGCAATAGGCTCACCTGATTGCTGAAGTCCGACCTGCTAATATTAAAGAAAAACGAGTGAAATTTTGCAAATAGGACAACTTTGGAGAGGAAAATTTTAAGCACTGCGAGCAAGAAAGGAGAACCTCTATATTTTCAGATACAGACATCTCCTTAGTCTATTTGCGAAGCAGAAGAAACCTTTGAGTAATCACCCTAATCCAGTGAAAGAAAAAGCAAACTGCAATTTGCCACCAACTCTGTAACAGTACAGAAAGATGAGATGTAAAATTCAATGGCACAACTGAAGCTTCCAAAATCCCATTTAATATGTAAATATTAGCCAACAAAAAAAAGAAACGACGTTCATATGCAAGAACTAATGCTGTAGGAAAAGAGAAGGAAAGAGGGGTGATACAGCTGCATTCTGAAAAGGTAAAAGAAAAGGATAAATATTGAAATATATGGTGAAAAGGATAAATATTTAATGATCCTTCAGAACAAGAGAAGTGTGCGGAAACTATAATACTTGCATTCTGCAACAACTATATCCTACGTTATTCATGATATCAGAAATTCCATAAATGGATAATTATGAAGACGTATTTTTGAGAAGTGCTGTGAAATAAGAGAAGAACCCAAACTGAGAGAATCAACATTTAGTGCTCACTGGATCAGAGAGAGTTGCCCAGACAATCAGATCCCAGCAACACTAATTAAGAAATTTCCTCAATTTGCTTCCCACCAAGACATGCGCAGGTGTCTAATCAATACATTTCAGTTCATCTAATTGCATGTTTTCTCAAATTGTTTACCCCGAAGGCATTCAGCATCAATCTCTGTCTAAACTTAGCATGCTATAAACCTCAAGGAACTATCCAGTAAAGCATAACTTCCTTCAAGCTTAAAAAAAGGGCTGGTAAAGAAGCATTTGCACCTTTCCCTACACAGCTAAAAATACAAATGCAGGCGCCGAAACATTATTAACCAAGAACAATTGCAGTAACCAAACAATAAAGCACTAAAATGTCATGTCTTGGTATCATCAAAATATCTCGAAGCTCTTTGACATAGTCCTCTGTTCTACTTGATACCACAGTGAAGAGATGTCCCTAAACAGCAGTTATGCCTTTTGTTCCTCTTATGAACCCTGCGCGTCGAAAAAGGTATATAATGAAAACTGCAATAGTCCGATGCAGTTTGTTAACCTGCTGCTTAGTTATCTTCAGGGATTTTCGTTTAAAACATTATGCACAACATGTTATATAAGACGAAAGAGTTTTCGCGCTCCCATTGAGCTATTACCCACCAGCAATAATCAGACTCCTGATACCAAATCCAGCTCCAACACTTAGCTTTCTCCATACAGACATTAATACGTACGCAGCTGTAAAGGAAACAATTGTAGTTGCATAGAGATAGGGTATAACAACAAGAATATCTTAGTTCGTCTTTTATGGTGTTCATAATGACCAAATACCAGCTAATCTCCCAGGACCTAGTGAAGCCGAAAGTAAGATATGCAGATCATGGAATGTAAGAGCTTGACAGAATCCATAGAACATACCAATAATGACCCCTCATGATCACATAATAGAATGAAAAAATACATGTCAAACAGGCTGCCGAAATGTAGATCCAAAAAACTACCCCAAATCACTGGAAACGCGAATTAGATCTCTCTCTCGCGCTCTCTTTCAATTCTTCAAAAAAGAAGTAACCAAAATTTGCAATTTCTGAACAACAAGATGACTTGATCGTGAAGCACGGACTCCAATAAATACCCCAGAATCCAGGAAATCCAGTAAGATCTCTCTCACTCTCCCTCTCTCTCTCTCTCTCTCTCTCTCTCTCTCCTTCATGCAATGGTACCAAATTTTCATGTGTCACAACGATAAGCAAACGCTGAAGCCAATATATAGAAATAAGCACTCGGCCAACCTTCTCATCAAAACCAATTACTGATCCTTGTTACGGTCTTATGGTTTGCCCAAGCCGACTCCACCAAAGCTTCACCATGGCGACAACTCTCCCAATATGCTAACCAAAACCACTGCATCGCCATGAATAGCGAGAAGATCCAGCACGACGATCGCAAAAACACATCCGTGCCCTAAAGCCAGCTCTTTTCTCCCATCCGATCGATCAAAAACAAACCTTTTAGCTTGGAACTTGGATCCTCTACACACAAGCCCTGATCTTTCCCCACCACTCCAACCACTCACTCCCAACCAAAAATCCTCACAAAAGCACAAAAAATAAACCAAAAAACGCAGGAAAAAGATGGAAAAATCGATGAAACCGAGCGCCGCGAAGGACGCGACCTTTACCTGATCCGATCTATCGATCTCCAACGCGATTAGAAACCTCCGCGACAGTGTTCTATAGAGAGAGAGAGAGAGAGAGAGAGAGAGGAGAGGAAACCCTAAGAGGAGGAAAACGAAAGCGGTAAGCGAAGAACCCTAACCACTACTCGCTTCGTCGCGACATCTCTCCCCTTCCGCGAGCGTTCCCACTAATTAAATACCCTCGTCAACTTTTTTATTATTTTTTTAATTAATTCCAGTTGAATTCTAACAAATTCCGATCGGATGCGTCCATCGCGACACGTGGCAGAATCTGGCTTGTCGAAACTGGGTGGCCATCGATGACACAGGGAAAGAGAGAAAAAAGAGTCGGTAGAGAGAGAAAGCGTAGAATGAACGACAACGCGGTACGGTTACCGCAGAATCTTCTCCGAATAATTATTAATAGAGGAAACTTCAAATACGCCCTGTTGTTCCGCACTTTCTCGCTTTAGCACCTGTGGTTTAAAATGTATCAAGTTAGGCTTAATTTCGAGTATATTAAGTTAGTATCCTGTAGTTTCGCGCTTTTTTATTTTAGCATCCTGTGGTTTAATATTTTGTTAAATTATATATCCCGAAATGAATAATAAAAAAAAAATAATAAAACCACATGATACTAACTTGATACACTTGAAATTACAGTGTACTAAAGTGAGAGAGAGCGAAACCACAGGCGGTATTTGAAGTTTTCCCTTATTAATAATATATATATATTAGATGTATCTTATCTTATCAATTACATTCAAGCCATGCAATACAAGGAACCATCTAATAAAAAATAAAAAAAAACAATTTTTATGCAAAAATAATATACTTGTTATTATTTAGAGTAGTTGAGTAGATCTGATTTAGTAAATCTATTTAGGGTGATCAATTTTAATTGATAAATAATAACAGAACATAGTAAATCTTTTCTTTAATATTATTAGAATCATACACACATGCTAATAAAATCAGAAGTAACTTTTGTATAGCATAATGATTTATTTGGTATCTGAAATATTATTTTTGATATCGGATCTAAATTTTTGTATGTACATTTTAGTACCCTGTGATTTAAAGTGTATCAAATTAGTACCCTATGGTTTCGCACTTTCTGCGGTTTAAAGTATATCAAATTAATACTCTGTAATTTTATTTTTGTATCAAGTTGTACCCTGTGGTTTCATTTTTTTCTTAATGAAATATTAAACTACAAGATATTAAAGTGAGAAAGTGCGAAATCACACAGGGTACTAACTTAATATATTTTAAATCACAGAGTATTAAAGTGTGAAAGAATGAAACCATAAGAAAATTTTTAAAGTTTTTTCAAAATAAAATGACAAAATAATAAAATAAAATAATTCAAATTACAAAAAAAAGGCTATATTAAAAACACGCTGAACCTACAAGGGGGCTATTCGTCCAAGCCTTTATTATTGAGCTTGACTTTTCAAAGGCCGTAGCCCGTAGTTGGGGTTGGGGCCTACAAAGAAGGGTTTGAATATTTATAGCGTGATGCGTACGAAAACATGCACGCCCCACCTACTTCGACTTTTTTTTTTCTTTCTTTCTTTTTTTTTTTATGCATAGGATTTGGTATAAAATTGGTTGAAACAAAGCCATACAACAAGGTGCAAAACACTTTTTGGTTTCGTGCGCATTGTAAACTTTACATTTTTGTTTCTGAAACATTTATATAAGTTTTATATTAGGTTTGTTTAAAAATACTACAGTAGTAGTTATAGCAAACTTGTACGACCGGTGTTGTAGAGGATCAGTTGGTTCTGTTGGACAGCACTAAATTGCGAACCTTCCACCTAATAAATAGCATCTAGAATGAAATTTAATGCCACGGTACTCGAAGGATTGCTACGCTAGACGTCATTGATTGCGACATCCAAATTTTGTAATTCCAGGTTGTTCAAATTCAAAAACAAAAAATTCACAATACAATGAATCTACTACAAGTGTTGATAAACTTCAATATATTCTTGTTCTACTGCGAGTGTTAAACTTCAGGGGTCCGGCTACTATACTACTGTGAGTACGATCGCTTTCGCACTCATAAATTATTTTCGATGATAAAACTTCCGAATCGACGATCCATACCGTTTAACGTTATTTACAGTATTTAAAACTTATAGAAATCAAATTTTATAAGTTTTTGACATCATTTACCTTACGATCAAGAGGTCACAAATTTGACAATTTTTAATGACTGGCATGAGATACTTGCTAGTTTAACGGTGTAAAAGAATTAGAATTTGTTGAATTTTTGATAGTCAATAACTCTGATCTTGAATTGAAGGATCCGATCATCTTTTTTAGGACGTCGTTCGATTTTAACCGTTTATTTTATGCCCACTTGATGGACTTTATTATGATTTCGAAAATTTACGAAATTTATTTCCTAAAAGTTTCAAATACTCTAGATCATATTTAACGGAATGGATCGTCGATTAGAAAGCTTCATTATCGAAAACAACTTATGAATATGAAAGCTCCAATACTCATAATAGAATAGTAGCCTCAGCCTAAACTTCAGTATCTTCTTCTACTAAATATTTTCGTTTTGTGTAAAAGAGAAGTAGGTTAAACAATCAAAAAAGAGAGAACCAGAGAGACTTTTCTTTAAATCCTTTCTTTCTTTCTTTTTTTTTTTTTTTCTTTTGTGGATCCTATGCAATGAGATGCAGACCATCTTTCATAAGATTCCAACTCCTGCGTTGCTCCAGGTGTAGCAGGTTCGTCTTTCAGTCAAACTGATTTCATCAGAGCTCACGCGCAACATGACAAGCAAGCAATTACGGATTCACAACATGACAAGCAAGCAATCACGGATTCACAGTCACGGACCAATAATAATCTATGTTATATCTGGATCGAGCCAACACATGACATAGCCCATCATCGAGCCCAAGTTAGAACAAGACAAATCAACAAAACCGGACACCAATGTCAAAAAAGCAAACCATTCACGAATTTCACACGATGAGGATTCTGATCAAAAACGCTCCAAACGTGAAATTGATGGCAATTCAAAATTTGAGAACATCCCGATCCTCCGAGATAGTTTCTTCACAAGCGCAGTCCCCCAAACCATATATATATATATATATATATATATAGAGTTAAAATTGCAGCTCAAACAATTAGAGTATTAAGGAAGCAACTAAAAATGCCAGCACCAATCCATATCTCCCATTCAAACTAAAACGAGAAAACAGCTAAGTGCGAAGATCTGATTAAAGAAACACAAAGCATTAAGACGGAAAAGAAAAAAGCATAGTGCATACATAGTCAAACATCGTTTTTAGATCTCACTATCAGGGCTTCTCATCAAGGGGATTCACTTCCTCTGGGCGAAGTGCGGTGGTTGCCATTATCCTCCTCATCCCTAGGGCTAGGGCTACGCCCGTTAGCCGCAGGGCTTCGATACCTCCGGCCTTCGGCAGCCGGGCTTGCGCTCTCCCGGCCAGCCGGGCTCCGGCTGTCATCCCTCCTCCTCGGGCTCTGGCTGTAGTCAGATCCGTTGCGGTCAGTCCGGTCCTGAGGTGGCGGGCTCCGGCTGCCGTTAGGGGAGAGGCTGCGCTTCCTTCCCTTGGATGGCGCAGGGCTCCTCTTTGGGCTCCGGCTGTAACTGCGGCTCCTTGATCGCCTCTCATCGCGTTCTGCACCACGACCATCTCGCTTTGGAGATCGGGATCGACTATTCAAAGAGAGAAAGACAGAGAGCAAAAGAGAGATCAGCTATGTTTGTTATTATACCAGAACAGCAGTTATAAAAGAACCGAGTGGACAGATATGTGTCAGTTCTTTCATAGAATACAGAATCCAGTAAAGTCATTCCATGTAAAATTTAAAGGCTAACGACACCTGTAACTACGACTTCTGCTGTAGCTACGACTTCGGCTCCTACCACGGCGAGGAGATGGCGATCGTGAGTAACTCCTCCCACTCCTCTCACGCCTAAAACATATTAAGCACATAAAGTGATCAGAAAAAGATAGATCTGCAGCATTTGTATTCGCTGAAGTTCAGACAATAAAAGTGCAAGGAAACACCCTCTAATTTAGGTTGTTTTACAAATTAGACCACCCAGTTTATCTTTTATTGATTGACACCCACCTCAAGTTCTGTTCATTATGATTTTGGTAGATTAATTGGAGTTTCCATTAATCAAGCCGGTGATCACTGTTTACCAGCTAACAAAACTGAAGGCTCCCTTAATACTTATAAAACAAACAGCAGACAGCAATCAAATTTTGCAGAATCACCATTCCAGCTAATTGAAACAACTTACATCAAGACAAGTAAAAGTTCAGTAGCAGTCAGCCAAAAATAAATGAAATTGGTGGGGTTATTTTTAAAAAAGCCTAAAGTTACAGTCTTTAAGAACGATAAAGAAAATGATTGATTTCTACCTCGAGAGATTCTTTGGACTATTCTGGCAGTTTCTTTCTATATGGCCTCTTTCTCCACAGCGATAGCACTTGTTTTTCCAGTCCCCGGCTTTGCAATCACGAGCCCAGTGGCCATCAATACCACAATTAAAGCAACGCCCGGTTCCAGGTGGCGGCCCTCTTCCCAGATATTCACGTGAACCTCCTGGGCCACGTGGACCCTGCATATAAATAGCATGTAAAAGTACATGTCAATAATCAAAAGAATCAGCATAGTGCAGAATAAAAAGTCAAAATGTATGAAAATTGAATCTTTGCAGAAACAAACTTAGCCAATATAAGTTCCACAAATTAAGCTACTGACCCCCCTAGCAAATTCCACAATAATACGGCTTCCATCAAATTCACGACCATGCAGGCTGTATCTTGCATCATCAGCATCACGAGAATCACTGAATTCCTGCAGTAATATTTGGAAGCGAAAAGAGAAAAGGGGGCCTCATATTTGAACAAACAGATAACAAGCACCAACTGAATTGTATGATGTTCAATTTCAGTCCTAAAGGTGCGAAAATAAATGCACTAGTAAAGAGAACAAGAAGAGTAGGATTGTACATACAACGAAGGCAAAGTCGTGCTTCATATCCACATATCGTACTCTGCGAAATGGTTGTCAGAAACAGTAAGGCCATCATCATCATCATTGACTTAAGAACTGAAACGTATCACCCGTCAGAAGAAGACGAACAAAACACCACTTTGTGATGGTTGTGTGATTTTCCATAAAAACAGGCAATAAGACTACAGAAAGAATCGCCAAAAGTCTCCCACAAACTTTGGAAGAACAGAGCCACCACTTTCCACCAAGGGTACCCTCAGACCATAGACCTCCAGGTTGGGTTTAAAAAACCCAAGAACCTTCAACAAGATCACTCAAGTTAAAACACACGAGGTCTGGGGCTCAATGTTTTCAAACGAAATAATAGAAAACAAATAAATTAAGAAAGAATGAATCCTTGGATCTCCTATGCCACAAAGAATCTCAATGAATCAGCACCTGGCCACCCGTAGTCATTCCCAGTCTTATTAAGATATACTCAACATTCGAGCACAATTTGGTGGTTGGGAAGCAACAAAATCTAGACCAGCTACTACAGCCAGCATGAAGGTGGGAGGATAATACCACAAAATCCAAACCTCTGGTTTATTTCCCTTTCTTTTTTTTCCCCTCCGCACGAGGGATATTTTTCAGGATGCATATTAGGAAAAGTGTGAGCTTTGCACATTTAATTATTATTAGAGGCATTTAAGAGAACAAGACTCGTGTTATCATATAAAAACTGAACGAGAATAATGTTACGAGAACAAACAATTCTTTCTTGCTAAATATCACACAGAACAAAAATGAAACAGCTTATACAGACATTCAATTTCTAGAGTGTGTGGTCTTATAATAATGTATGTCAAACAGGCAAGGAATACGTAGAGCAGAATATAGATTGAGACCGGCATCAAAGAAGAATGATGAGTAGGCTACAAATGCTTTGTAAGCTTACCTTCCATATTTGCTGAAAAGGTCTTCAAGGTCCCTGGATCGAGTACGAGACGAGAGTCGGCCGACATACAATCGCGTGCCATATCGGTCGTCGTGGCGGGGCATTTTGCACTACATAAAGAAAACAAAAGTCTCAGATGGTAATCGAAAGCAGTGAATGACAAACAGAACAGACATACAGCAAACAACACAGGTTAGGAAAAGGAAATCATGTTTATGTTACACTCGCGTTCATCCGATGTCCACTTATAGAAAGATGAAAACGCCCAAAGATACTATTTTTGGTCTAGACAATCTAATCTAGAGTTCATAGATCTTACAGTTTGGATCCTAATAGTATCTGACAAACCCATCACATAAACCTCATCAGATGCACCAAAACTACTGGATTAGTATAAAATACCCTAGTTTAGATCTCAGTTGAGCTCTGCATTGGACCACACTGTGTGTAGACTAAAAAAGAAACCATTGCATCAGAGAATACCAAATAAGAAATCGAACGTCTGAACTATAGCCCAATCTGAACTATAGCCCAATGGAAAGGATGGAGGGGCAAAAACAAGAAAAGGTATAACAAATGATCCACCCTAATGAACAGCCTTAAACAAGATATAAAATCGTAGATGAGATCAAAATTTCATATTTTCAAAACATTTTCAACATCCCATATCGTGAGATGCGATCGAATGAATGCATAACCAAATATTAATATATTGGTCGAAGCTTAAAATTAAAAACAAAAAAGCGAAGAAATAAAGGGAAGGTACTCCCTCACCGAATGATTTCAACAACACAAGTATATAAATCATCAAACCAAAAAAAGTTTCAAACATTCACAACAAAATCTGCAACAACACAACTAAATCATCAAATCATAATAAGTTTCAAAAAAATTCACAAAAAAGTCTAAAAGTAGTTTATTAAGATCCTTGTACTGAAGTAGATCCAAAGATAGGGAAACTCAAAACCGAAAACAAAAGAAAATGACCAAACAAATCGGATTTATCCGATCCAAACCAAAACCAAGCGAAAAAAAAAGGAAATCAAACCAAACAGATCTAAAAATAACGATACCGCGCAAAAATCAAATGGAATCGAGGAAGAGAGAAAAGAGATTACGGATCTGATACCTGCAGATCGAGGGGCGCGTAGAAACCCTAGCGCCTCAAACTGTAGAGAGCTCGCGCAGGGTCGGGGAGATGCGGAAGCGTTCGCAAACTCTATATAGGCCGGGTCGTGGGGCTTTGGACGGCTAAGATGCCTTCTCGAATGGATCGACGGCTGTAAACGGCGTTAAACAAGTAAGCGGGTTGTTCGCGGGTCCGTGTAAAGTGGGTGCGGGTTCGGGTCCGTTGTTGTTGTTGACATTACGGTTTTGCTTGCTTGGGCCGGGCTTAAAGAAGCGCTTCTTTAGGGCCTCTTTGGACCAGGTACAGGAAAAAGTTATGCACCGCACTCCGTAAGAAATGAATAAAACTTTAGTGAGAAGCTCCCCATCTACGTTTTCTTTTTAATGCTAAAACCTAAAAGAAGATTTAATTCTAAAGAAAAAAGATTATAATTCTTAGACAGAAATAAAAGTGACATGTGGCAATGAATTGGGACTATTTAGGTTTCGTTTGGAATTGCTGGGAGATTGCGATACGTGTGGTGAGAAAGTACGTTGGAAAAAATACCATGTTTGTTTTCGTACCTAATATTACGTTCCGCATATCGCGATGAGACTGTTACAATATATTTTCTGCGGTCCCACCGGAGAACGCAGAAGTATATCCCTAAATGCTTTTTCCTCAACTCCATTCTATCTAATAGCGTTGGATAGGCCTCAATGCCAAACTAAGCCTTAATGAGGCGTCGTTAGAAAGCTTTCTGCTAAAGTTTTTTTCCATAAATAATAACTATATATATATACACCCCAAAAAGAAATATATAAACCTTACACCCCTATTATAAATTTAAATCCTTTGAACTATTAAAATGATAATAATAATACAATAATAGCCCTTGGATGATATGTGTAAAATTTCACCACTTTTGGAGTTTACATATAGCATATATCATTGTAATATTTAAACTTTTCGAATGTTATACAACACATTTAATTAAGTTAAATTATATTCTAATATTTAAGTTACTGCAGTTGGATGTTGGGTGCTGGGAGTGACATGTATGGTGTTCCAAATGCTTGCGATAGTTTTTTCTCTGAGTTACAATAATATAAAAAAAAATACAAAGTCCCCATAAAAGTTTCAGAAACCTTTTTTTTTTTTGGCCTTTACACACGAATGGGAATTCAAAATTTCAAAACTCCGCTAATAAGAATTACTATGCTATAATTGATGGTGTATAAGTTGCTATAATAAATAATAATAATAATCCGAGACATTTTGACAACGTTTAGTTAGGGGATAGGAATAGGAATAGGCCTTATCCCCCTTTATACCCAAACGCTAATTTTTTATCTGAGAATAGTAGTATTCGGTTATTCCCACCAACACCTCCATTTTCTATATAAAACTATCTAAAATTGTTCTTATCCTCGAAAACAACCCAATTTTCATCCAAACACTATTTTTCTTATCCCCATATTTGTACCTATCCCTGTAATAGCTAGTTCTTGCTTATACCCGAACCAAACGGTATCTTTGGGAACTCGTCAAAGCCTCAAAGAGTCATTTGATGCTAGCAAAAGAAGCTAAAACTAATTCATTTCTATATACAAAAGAAAAGACGTGGGAACACTATGCTTCAGAAACAAGTTTACAACTGTATGCCTAATGCTTAAGAAAACTTGGAAGAAAACGAAATTCAAATCTATGTAAAAATAGTTACAATCTGATGAATTAGAAAACCGGTTGTGTGGTGAGTTGATCTCTGTTTTTTCTTCCAATTTTATATAACATGCCCAAGACCCAGTTCTTCCTCAAAGTCATCACCCTCTTCGAAGAGTTTTAGAAACCGCGCCTGGTCTTGTTCCCTTTTTCTCTTTTGCCAGTATTTGTACTCGGCTACCGCTCCGATGGTCATCAAGAGCGAAGCCAATATGCAGATTACTATTACCAGCAGGACGTGAGACTTCTTCGCTGAAGACCGAGTGTTTGAGGCAGAAGTATGAGTAGAACCTAAGAACACAAAATGAAAGTTAGGAACAAACATGGCTTCGTGGTGGTGCTAACATACACTCGAAACCATTGCATTGCTAGTTTATAGTCGAGAATAACAAAGCCACCTCCCTCTCATTAATTGCATCACTCCGCAATTTTAGATAAAAGTACATCTTGAAAGAAGGAACATTTTCCAAGTTGTAACGTACGAAAATTCAAAATAAATTTCCCATTTACCAAATCTCAGAATTGCCACAACTAAGATCACATAATTGAGCTAGGGTAGAAGAGGAACTGGACAAGGGTCTCACCAGTAGAAGCAGTGCACCCGGGGCATATAAATGTGGCATTGAATTCATTGTCCTTGAAATGGATGTATTTCCCGTCAACAAAATCATCAGCGCACAATTCCCACTCATCATAGACATCATCAGGCTTTAAATTGTCCTTCTCATAAATACCACATCGCTTGCATTTCTTATCGGGAAGCTCTGTCAGCGGCTGTAAAGTTCAAATCATGCACAATTATAATTTTATTTTAGAGACATTCATGTTGCAGTTTAGATAATGTCCTAGAGCAGCGTTTGGTTAGGGAATAGGAATAGAAATAGGCCCTTATCCCCCCCTTTATACTCAAACGCTAATTTTTTACCCGAAAATAGTAGTTCTCGGTTATCCCTACCAACACCTCCATTTTCTATATGAAACTATCTAAAATTGTTCTTATCCCCGGGAACAACCCAATTTTCATCCAAACATTATTTTTCTTATCCCCATACTTGTACCTATACCTGTAATAAGTAGTTCTTGCTTATACCCGAACCAAACGGTACAAGGTTGGCCATTAACTACTTCACCTAATTATAACATACTCCATCAGATAAATCTTTTCACGATCATGCATAAAGAAATTAATATACCAGCTTGCAAATGACTGAAGGGCTAAAAAGAAACAACAATATCAAGTTTACTTTTCCTGATTATACAAACTACCAAGTTTGCCGGGCTTCAAAATTCAAACAGGAAACTTTGCATTATAGAATTACCTAGTAAAAGAACCTATTAAATGAACTTAAGACATCTACTTTTCTACAGGGCAAATTCACATAAATGGAGATAAGAGCCAAGTCATTGGATAAGGATGAGGTCTACTAGCGAGTTTTGTGCAACCATTTATAGCTTAAAATAATACAGTATGGCTGGATGTTTTCCTCGACGAAGAAATAAGATCCATACTAACCTGCCAAGACTCCTCACCCTTGAAAGTGTATAAAACATGTGTTTTCTTTACATCAGGCAAGATAGTTTTGTTCTCTCCCTGACAATGAAAATAGACAGTTGGTTTGGAAGGTAGCCACTCATGGGTTTTAAATATTTCTATTGAACCGAGTGTAACAAGCCTTGATGAGAGAATTCCTGCAAAAAATAATCATTAATTAGTACATAGAATATTAGGAAAAAGGTACCACTACCGCCTAACATAAGACCTTCCGGAAAATCCACACTTCTAAAAGATGCAATCAAACTAGCAACTTTGAGCTTCAGAACAAAATAAATTGATACAGCAGCATAAAAAACCCAGCTAACTCAAATAGAAAAAAACAAAAACTAAGCCCTGGAAAGGAAAAATCTAAAAAGGCGCACACAAACTAAAAACCAGCTAGACAAACACCTCAATTCAGCACCAGAATACCACACGGGTAGTTACCAGTTCAGAACAATGCTGTAAACAGCATAAATATTCATGTGAATTGTGCTCACATTTAATTGACTGTAATATCAGAATACTCAATGCAATCATGCTTCATTATTCATTGATGGGTGGTGATATTCAAGTTTTAGTGCTGCTTCTTTTTAAGAGTTTCTAACTACTCAGGGTAAGGAGAAAGTTCAAATTTAAACCAAATGAGTTTTAACTCTGGTAATGCTCATCCTAGGCCATATCTTTGCACTCCTTTCGCTTTCTAAGCTCTGTTTTTTTGGGACATGCCAACATCCAATCCTCCCTCTAATTTGCTTCTTTAAGCATGCCCCAGTTTTTGTGCAAACCATTCTCTCAAACCTGGGTTCCCTTTGCTTCAGCATCAACTACTTAATCGCAGATCCAGGAATTTAAGGCCGCCAAATTGCTTTCATATCACAAATTTTGCTGACCTTCCTCAAATTCCTCTTAAATCCAAATCAAAAACGGGTGTAAGCATCACCAATGACTCTAATCTAACGCAAACTACTTCATATATAGCTTCATTTTCCTTGTAATAAATCGAGTTCGTCTAGGTCGAGAAAGAACGATACGACTCCATGATCGTTTCCACCGCAAACTCGTTTTCGGTAGGGAATTTAAAGGAGAAGAATCGGAAACAGCTTACCCGGAGCGGAGGAGAGGAGGACGAAGGAGAAGAGAAGGAGGAGGCGAGGAATCGCGATCGAGATGCGGAGTAGGTATCGGGGCCTCTTCATAGGTTAGGGCAAAAGAAATAGTAGAGAGAGAGAGAGAGAGAGATTTGGAGGAGAGGAGAGGAGAGGAGAGGAGAGGAGAGGAGAAGGGAAAAGGTTTCGTGGAGAGGAAAGCGTTGAGAGGTGGCCGCGATATTCGTCGGGACGAGAAGAGAAGGGCGCACAGCTTTTGCTTGTGGTATTCGGTCATATTCTGGAAAAATATGACTATCACTATCTAGAAGGATAAAACCCGGAATAACCAAAATTTATTCCAACTCGGTGTTGTTATTTTCTTATTAAATTATTTGTAGCACTTTTTCTGTGGTCAAAGCAATTTTTTTTAATTTTAAGCTGAAGAGTCTCACTGTCTCTTCAAATCATAAAAATCTTGGTTTAAATTCCTGGAGCTACAGAGATTGGGTAACATTTGCGGAATCGGGAAACTGTTATAAAAATTAGACCAAGCAAAAAAGAAATTGAAAACATCATGTACAATTTATGCCGCTTGCATTATACGAAATTCCGACAACAAGCAATTGCAGATCTCGTGCCCCGAGAAGAGGGGATTAATGTAGATCTATGGCTTTCAACTTAAGCATATAATGAAATTTCCAACAGGCTCCAATCAAATCAATGTACATAGGTAAGACTCAGCACGGTCAAATCCTTTAAAAGCTCTGCACTCTTTTACAACAAGTCATTAGCTTCACCTGAAGAGTTTTTACTCTTCCTCTTACAACTCGAAGCTAAAATTAAAGCACTCCACACAGCATCACAAAAAGGAAATTAGCTCAAGCAAACAACAAGGGTTATATTCAACCTTACCAAGTTCATCTACTAATGGCACTAATCATAATACAGATGATAACACTTCTCTGAATGTCAGAGAGAGAGAGAGTAAGAGAGAGAGAGATGACTTAATCAGCAAAGACTTTGTCTTCAAGTTGGTAAGCTTTGGTGAAGAAAGAGGGCCAACAAAGGTAGGTAGAAAGGATGCTGCTGATTGTCGACGCTCCGATGAGCATGTTCATCACAACTATCTGCAACTGGATTGCCTCTAAAGGTGATGCACCTCCCATTATAAGCCCGGTCATGGCACCTGGAAGAGATATCAGACCAACGGTCTTCGCATTGTCTATGACAGGGGAGAGTGCAATGACGAGAGACCTCTTGACCTGCTGAAGTGTAGCTTGCCGGGGAGTCGCGCCAAGAGCCAGGGCAGTTTCCACCTGTGTAAAGAAGAAACATCACTTTTAGTCGAGAATATTGAATTTCTAGCAAAAGAATATGCTACTAACTAGAGACTAGACAAACGTGCTGGATTGTCCAGTAGGTTAAAATTCATTGGCTCTCAGGCAATCTATTCCTGACAAGCTGTGCCTCGTAACAATCTAAAGAGATGGTCGATAAAAAGTTTTAAATCATATATCACATTTTCCTATCAAAGTTTCATTATTTTGACTGCTAGTGCCGTAAGTATGCCCTTGGTATTAAATTACATCGTTCTAGTCTACTATAGTTCTTCAGTTTTATGTCATTTTTGCAGCGAAAATTCAAAAAACAGTATGTTGGTGCCTACCAGGTTCCTTTGGATTTTGACATCTTCCCGGAGCTTCTTCATCGTAACTCCAGTAACTGTCATCGCATTGCCGACCATCATGCCAGCAACAGGGATGATATATCTTGGAGTGAAGGGGAAAACATTCAGCACAACGAGCAGGAACATGGTAATCGCAGTTCCCGTCAAAATGGATATGCCTGCAATGTACTTTCCACGAGGAACATGTTTGGCCCTCTGACCTGCTGTATATCCAGCAACTGATACCTGCAAGAATACAAAAAAATTGCATGCTTAGCGAAAGCTTCATATGAATCATAGCGTTGTCTTGGACTAAACCAGAATAAGGATTATTGATGTGCCCATCCATACACCTGGTGTTGGACAGACTCTTTCTAGACTAAGGTTAACTTTAAGATAAGTTCACTCAAAGTGTTAAAATTGACTTTCTTATCCTTATTAATATAATATAGCATCATCATACTGAAAGGGTACTAGTGCAAAAATATTAACAGCTATGACAATGGTTTACTTGCTGATGTTGAGCACTAGCAAACAAGTTGAGAAACGGATCATCAGCGGAATAAAGCTATATTGCAGGATGTAGGCATAAAATTCTATAACCCATCATCTCTTTACTATTATTGTTCATATTAATGACATAACCAGCTCCCAAACATCAGATAGACCTATATACTTGGAATTCTTTCGAGTTTGTCTGCAGTAGGAAAACATTGACATATGCAAGGATGGAGCTCCTTCCTATCTAGTATCCAATATGTTGCCTGCAATCCAACAACAAGACTCAGAATCGGCTTCTTAGAGTTTGAGGGAAGGTTCAATGTTACGCCCATTAATATTCCAAAACCCAACTACTGTCTGAAAAATCCCACAGTTTACTCCATCCAATTTTCCAACCAATTTGTATAATTCAAAATCCTCTGACTTCGAGAGACTCGATTGTGATGAAAGTCAAGCTATTATTAGAAAAAGGAAAACATTTATCTGAATATGAATGCCTGAGATTAGGTAATTGATAAAGACTTCACAGATGCTTATCAGAATAGATGAGCATACAGAGTAAGTATCGACTAGAAGCAAAAATGCAACACTTTTTCCAAGAGTAAATGGTTCGCTCACTCTGCCTAGTCTAATACCTCTCTGCTTCTAAGATTCTTCAGCAAAGGGATAGCAAATTGCACTGCGATCATGTTGACGAGCATCACCATTCTTAACAATCTTATCTCGATTCTTCTTATTTTAACCAATATTTTCTTATTTTCGGTAGAAAAATTATTGAACTCGTAGTTTCACTGGACAAACCACTTCGTTAGTATCTACATCTCAATCTTAACTAGTTGACATGCAAAAAGTACACAATTAAAGGCTCAATCTTTTCATATTATCAATCATGCGCTGTTTCATGATCTCAAAGACTCCGACATCATCATCTACCCCAAAACCGTTCATAAGACCGCCGAATTAAGAGCAAAAAGAGGAGAAAAACGGAGGGATCGTCACCATGAAGAGGTAAGCGAGAATGATCCACCCGGCGTTCTTCTGGGTGAAGATGAACTGGAGCACGAACCCGATAATGGAGAGCTGGAGAAAAGCCCTAGCGATGGCGTAGATCATCTCCCACTCGAGCTTCAGCTTCTGGGAGAAGGAGAGCGCCACCGCCATGAGCACCGCCGCGAGCGCCGCCACGGGCTTCAGCATCCCCTTGAGGTAATCCATCCAAAAGTTCGGATCCGACGGGTCCATCTGGCCGAGCGTCGGCATTGCGGAGAACTCGAACATCGATCCTAGGGTTCCGGAGGAGGACGACGATCGGAGGAAGGAGAGAGGGGGGGGGGGNGATCGAACGGGGAGAGTTTGGGGGGTTTGTAGGGGAGGGAGAAGGAATAAGTAGTCAGTGTAGAATACATACAAAGCGAGCGCTCTTTGTTTTTTTGGGCGGAGAGTGGAGGCGACGGAGATGAGAGCGCATCTGAGGAAGGCGGTTAATGGGGACGGGGAAGAGGAATGAGCCAAAAGCGTATAGGGACGTCCGTAGAGGATGCGTATGCGGTGCCTTTTCCTTTTTATTTTTTTTTTTTTCAAATTTTTTTTTCTGAAATATTTTTTTAGAAAAAGATTTGTTTCATTCACTTAAGCCACCGTTTAGTTCGGGATTAAGTAAAAACTTGTTATTCCTGAAATAGGGTTAAATTCAGGATTAAAGTGGGGTTAGAGTAATTTTGTGTTTGGTTGAGAATTGTGTTTAGTCGAGATATAGATAAAATAGTGTTTGGTTTTAGTAGGTGGAATTAGGGATGCAAATGGATCCGGATTGGTGGAGCTCCGCCCCGATCCGCCCCGAATGGGGTGGTAAGTGGGAACAAAAAATATAGAAAAATATAACCCATCCCGAATTCGCCCCGATCTGCCAAGTAAATGGAGCGGGAGGCCGGAGACCCTTTTCTTCCTTTAATCTATCCCGATCCGTTAAAAATCCACTCCCGCTCCGCTCCCGCCCCGATCCGCCCCGAATGGAGCGGTAAGTGGGAGTCAAAAATAAAATGAAAAGTAACCCGCCCCGAATACGCCCCGCCCAGATAAGAAATGGAGCGGGAGGTGGGAAAACCTCTCCCGCCATCGGATCCACCCCGTTTGCATCCCTAGGTAGAATAAGAAGGATAGTGGGTAAAATAGTATTTTATTTGATTGGAGTAGTGGGGTGGGGTGGGGTTAGTTAACCCCCCCAAATTAAGTGTTTGGGAATAACTTCAGGATTAAGAGGTTATTCCACCTCTTAATCCCGAACCAAACGGGTGCTAAAAATATGAACTAAATTTTATAGATGAGATAATAGATCACAGTTGAGATAAAAAAAAAAAAGAGGTTAACAAAATACCAAGTTGCTAATTTGCCGATATAAATTTTCTCCACAGGTTATTCAAGTATTTGATTTTATTGACTGTTGCAAACGAATCCGTATTAATCTTTCTAAAAATAAATAATTCCAAATAATCCACCGAAAAACTGTCAATCCGGTCAGCCTAGAACAAGTAGGCTGTGTGCTAAATATTCTCACGTAATATTTGCGTATTAATAATCTAGTGCAATTGACTGTGGCTGGAGTAGTTAACTAACAATATAATGAATAATACCTTAAAATTTATTTTTGAAATTTTATTGCTTAATATTATTTAGTTAAGTTCATTTTTTTTAAAAAAAAATGAACCGGCTACTTGCTATCTTTCTCTTTCAAAAAATACTGGAAAGATTTGTAATAAAAAAATTATTTTAGGCTGCACGAATCATATTTTAATCTTAATTAATTTTTTTTTATTTTTTTACTAATAGATGTCTATGGAAGATAATTGATATTTTATCCAAATCTAAATTGATTAAGTAGAATTTAATGAAAGCTAGATAGAATCGATTTTAGTAGTAGAAATAAAAATTTAAAATAGAGTTGTTTCAGTTTTAATTACTACTTTTGTTTTGTTTCTATCAGAATAAAAATTCGAACTGAAACTATAATTTATATATTTAAAAAAAATTAATTAAATAATTAATATAATCTAATTACTTTCTCAAAATTCGTAAAAATAAATAAATAAATAATAAAAAGAAAGGGCCTACCTATAGAAATTTTAGGCGGAGTTCCGCATAGACAATTTTGGAGCAGCAGTTGACGTTGTTCAGATGCGGACACGGAGAAGCGTACGGAACACAGGAAAGCGAGCTGACAACAGATGATTCGACCGCTTCCGAATCTCAATCTTTTTTCATTTACATAACAGTCCCTAACAATTTTGAATTTATCAAACGACTATATTTTTATTTCTTTTCGCTGGAAATGCATGAGACCCCTTCAACTATAGCTCTCTTCGAAAACACACCATATTGACATTTTAAGGGTTTTTGTTTGCATTTAGCTCCTCAGAATTTTTTTTTACAAATAATCTCACAAAATTTATATTTGCAAGATTTGTCCTATCATCGTCACGCAAGCACTACGCGAGCGCCACGTCGGCGTAGTGGTAGGTTAAGTTAAATATGATGAATCATTTATCATATTTGGATACGGTGAATTAATTCATCGTATCCTTTTTATATCCTAAACTTCAAATATTACGTAATACCATGGTAGAAAAATAATGAAATATCGATATATGGTTCATCGTGTTCAACTTAACCTATACTTCCATCCACGCTCACGTGGCGCTTACGTTGCAAGGATAGAATTAATCTTGTAAATATAAATTTTATAAGACTATTTATAAAATTTTTTAGAGGACTAAATATAAAAAAGCCCCCATTTTAATTACAAGGGTAAATTTTTATTTCCGCACAGATGTAGTTATAACATGGGGGACAATGAAACTAAAACTTATCGTTCACTACTCAGTGCAAATTTGTGAAAAAAACGTTCCATTATAGATTTGGAGAGAACATATAAACTATTGTAATGCTGATGAAAATTTGAGAAAAAACTATCTTGAATTCTAAGATTTGCAAAATATAAACTATTGTTAATTAGAATCTGTCTATAAGTGTACATTTAAATAATTTATATATATGGGAACTGAGACAGTTTAAATATTTTTGGATAAATGTACAAGCACTCTATAAACTTTTATTTTAATAGTTCATTGTGTCCTTCTTTTCAAATAAAGTTATTAAATAAATAGTCATTCTCAACAAATTTATTATATGTGATCTTGTGAAGCTTTAAACTGCAGCGAAATCTGTATTTTTATTCGAATACTTAAAAAGTTATAGCAGTAAAAAAACAAAGGATGGATTCATCCTAGTTTTCAATTCTAATACTTTATTCTTTTTAGGAGAGGATTTATTTTAAAATTTTTTTTTTGCAAGATCATATACAATATTTGTTAGTGACATGACTACTCAATTAATAGCTTTGCTTGAGGGGAGGGGAAAAAAAAAAAAAAAAACTAATTACATTACTTGATGCGAGGAGGAGTCCTAACTATAAAAATTAAAAGTTCAAGGGATTTCTCTACATTTTCTCTTTTTTTTATCAATCTATGCAAAATTCTTATAAGGCGAGATTTGTGTGGGCCGCCTCACATACAAAATTCGGCAAAGCGACATAATGCGCCGCCGACTTTCTCTTGCAGTTTAAAAAATAGTAAAGCCGCATTTGCTTTGTCGTTTAGTCGCATGGACAACTTAAGGGGGAAAAAACAAAACAAATAAAAAAATAACCCCTTTTTTAATGTAAAAAACTGTTTTTTTTTATTTTTAAAAAATCTTTATATAGTCCATATATATATATAGAGAAGCTAGAGAGAGATTTTGACCAAATTGACTTCAAATCAATGGAACCCTGTATATCGATCATTAAATTCAAACCAAAAAAAGAAACACCACTAAAAACCAGGTCGCTCTGATATTAATTAATGATGTGTGTAACTGAATAAAAATTATGCGAGTTGTGTCACTCTGCAAAGAATCTACTTGGGGATAGAGTGCAATAAATTAAATAACGCATGCAATAAGTTACTTATCATGGCTTGAAATAAGCTCTTGTTTCTCATTTTCTCACAGAGATTAAAGCACTGAGTTACTTAATTATATCTAAATATATAAGTTATCCTCATGATAGATCTATAGAATTAACAACAACTATGAAGAGACTAGATAGCAGCACGTACCTTGAGGAAAAAAAAAAAAAACCTTCCAGTAATTAGAGCACAAAATTAACTATTTGAGGAGCTCATGAAATTAATGCAACTTACTATGTGCCAATTTGTCTATTGTTTTCAAAGGCAAAATTTGTCATTAGATACTACTAAATTATATTGAATAACCATTGTTATTCAAGAACTTAAGCTGTTAAAGAAGTATTTCTAATATTTATATACAATACAACAGGGGCTACTGGCTTGAATTTAATTAGTGAAAGAAGCAATAACCTTTACGTTTTTGGCTAATTAATTAATCAATTATTTACATATGAAACGACTTAATTTCATTCTTAAAAATACAAATTGTAATTAGATTATTCAACTTTTGTAAGTGGACCAAAGCCGAGCGAAAATATATTTTAGGCAAGGAAATTGATATTCTCCGAGCTAATAATTTTAACATTGCTAGAACAAAAAGTCTAAATCATGACCGGATATAATGCACCTGCTCTGGCAATATCAATTTTCTTTAGACAAAGCAGAAACCATTTAACTAATGGAAGCCAATATCTTTGTGAACTTACCTCACATAAATTTCCCAGCCCTATTCTCATAGCTCATAAGATCTTAGCCTAATTTGTATCCTCTTCCCACCACAGCACCATTCCCATTCATTTGTAGCTCACCCTATGTTCATATAGGAAGCACTCTTCCCTTCACCATATCCCAAAAAGGATTAGGCAAGTGATAACTACACCAATTCCAAAGTTCTCCTCTTGTCCATGACTTTCAAGCCCTAATTAGTACTGCTCCCCTTATATAATAATTGTAACCTTTTATCCTTTTAAATTAAAAATATATAAACTCTTGCTTTTGCTTTGATATATCCATTCTACCCTCTTCAATTGACTGGTCTAGGAGAAGCAAAAAAGGGAGCTATCAATTTTTAGAAACACAGGAAGCAAAATCCAAAGCAAAAAAAAAAAAAAAAAAAAAAAAAAAAAAAAAAAGAAGAAGAAGAAAAGGAGATATATACCCAGCAATCAAAAGTCCAGGAGAATCCTAATTTGGAAATAGAAAAAACAGTGCATGCAGATTGACTTGCAAGTTTACAACAGTGGCTTCTTTTCTACAGTACATGTAAGGAGAAAAGAAACCACAATAGTTACATATGAGGTGATTAGTACGTAAACTCCTTAAGATGAATGAGTAGATTAGTGGAAGTAAAAGGAAATGAAAACTAATTAAGTTGCTGGTGCTATTAGTTAAAGCAAGAGGGAGACTTGGAGGTGTTGCACTCATCCTTTAGACCAGTGCTCTTGGTAGGGAAAAGATCAAGAGTTTTAAGAGGTCTACAACACGGAGGAATGGCGGAATCTGAACCCATCTTCGTCGTCCATTCGTAGCCGAAATCTTCGGTGTTCGTCGCGAACGACCCTTCGCTCTTGCCGTGATCCAATTTGCAGCAGTAGTTAGGTCCAAAAGTTGCCTCCTGAAGTCCTCCCTATCAAAAAGTACTAATTAAGAATTGTGATGCACGGCTTTCTTATACAATACTACTATAAACCAGGGTAACATTAATTAGCAAGATCCTATCTGCACAAGTTTATGATCTAATTAAACTTACTTGTATACAAAGTGGTAGCTTTGAGTTTAATTTGCTTGATCTGAGCTTCTTTGATTAGAATTATTTAGAAAAGAAGTCGAAGAAGTTAAAAACTAAAAATAAAAAAATTTGAAGTTTGCTAACATCTTGAAGCGAGAAGCAGAAGTTCTAAATTAGAGCTTTATATATGTTTGCTTGCTAGATGTAACTAGCCAATCTTATGGGTCAAACCATAAGCATTATAAACTTCTGAAAATAAGAAACTACATTACGTAAAGTGGAATAATTATAATGCATGCAAACCTGATGGAGGAATTGAGTAGGGTTGCTTTGGAGAAATGGAGGTGGAGAAGTAGAAGAGATCACAGCTGGGTCAAAGTTGGTAGGGATTACGGGATGTGGGTGGGTGTAGAGAAGGTGTTGGTAATGGTAATAATGCCTACTCAGTCTCCTCCTGAGCTTCTGTCTCTCTCTAGCCTTGTGGTTTTGAAACCAGTAGAACACATTCTTCCCCTCTATCCTCCCATAGTAAGAGAGGTGAGCTGTTATCTGCTGTATCTGTGTTGCATTTGGTGTCCTCACCCCACTTCTATACATCTCCTCAAGTATCATGAGTTGCTCTGGTGTTGGGCACCATCTCGTTGAAGGAGCTTGCGGCATCTTTCTCTCTCTCTCTCTCTCTCTCTCTCTATTTCTCTATCTCACTCACTACAGCTCTACTCTATCTCGGCTTTGTCTCTTTCACTTGGGTTTGGAGTAGTTATCTTTGGAGATATATATTAAGGTTGCATGTGGAGAGTACAGGTGAAGATAGAGGGAGGGAAAGAGACAAGAGACAAAAGGGATACTGTGGTTGGCGTTGGGGGATCAAACATGTGTGGAGAGTATACAGGAGCAAACTGTGGAGTTCATATAAAAAAGATTAAAGGGAGAGAGAGAGAGAGAGAGAGAGAGAGAGGAAGTAAATTAAGCATGCAGTGTCATGCTGATGCTATTCTGAGAGTGGTGGCATTGAATGGGGTGTTTCAATGGTTTTGCGACCTTTTCTGCATCTCTTTTCTTTTTGTTACTTTTTCACTTTCTTTTATGAGATAAAGTGAGGATTTTCTTGCACCAGGTGTACAAGTACATTTGATACATTACAGCACTAAACAGTAAAACCCCATAATGAAAATCTTGAAAATATAATATACATATATATATATATATANATATATATATATTACATTGCATTCAAAAGATTCAAGTATGGATATTATAAATTTTGGACAATGCTTTCATTTAATTTGACAATGATCCTTTTTAAAACTGTGGCAATATTTTTGCAATTGCTTGTGTCAAAGTTAGTTTTTGGAATGCATGGTTTTTTACACGTGGGTCCTTCACATCTTGTAAATCATATTTATCTGATTAGATATTATGAGTATATAAAATCACATGTGGTGCATAAAGTAGATGCATACATTGGGCCCAGACAATAGTTGTTCGAGAGAGAGAGAGAGAGAGAGAGAGAGAGAGAGAGAGAGAGAGAGAGGAAGAAGCATCACATCCTTGTCTGAGAACATGTTGGTCGGTGGGGCAATGGATGGGTGCGATTGGAGAGGAACGAGGGAGCAACTTGTCACACGCCATTGTGTCTACATGACTGTGTGGATTGAGAGAATGAATTATATAATTATAAGGTGATGATGATGATGATGATCTGCATGCATTGCATACCAAAGCCTAACTTTGCCAGATCGAGATCCTTCTATAGATTCCCATGCATCCACTCTCTCTTTCTCTCTCTCTCATCAGAGCACAATTAACTGTATAGTATGATCGATTATCCTCAAAATCTACTGAAAATTTTTTAGATTAATTACTTTGTTTTGTGATCACGTTTGTTTTCTTTTCGAGAAACAACATCAGGCCTTTATGTATAGCACGAGGTTTCACAGGCTCCCACCAGCTGTTCATTAATTAATAGCTTCCAAAGTACATTTTATTCTGTCAAATTGAATTCTCTATAACTAATCGGAGTTAAATAAATCAGAAACCATAAAAGAATGTCAACTTTTTTTAATGAAAAAAGTGCAAGTTAGTTGACCTTCTTAAATAAACATTATTACTAATTAAATTAAATAGTCGATACAACATATACCGAGTGCTATGGCCAATTCAGAGCTAGTGCTCGATCGAGCTAAACCTATGCTTCTACAACTATAGATCACCAGAGAGAGTCACGCCTAAAGAGCTTTTTCCCATGCATGATATTGCAAGCAAAAAGAAACATGTAGGCTTGTGTAGGTAGGGTGCAGAATCCGAAAAGAGAAACAGGAGGGAGGAATAAGCCCTAGTGGTATCTTTAGACGAACTGGGTAAGGCTAGGGTTTTGGTAGCTCTAACATGGAAGGGGGGCTTGTGCTAATTGTCTAGTCACACATCACTACCGGACTGGCTATGTGTGAAAAAGGAGGATTTTGTCCCCTCATGGACAATTAGATCTCAACTTTAAATACATTCATTAATGCTCTTTAAAAAAAAAAAAAATCTAGACTTTATATAATTGAGTTAACTGTTGAGAATATTTTTGGCCCATTTTCTATCCAAATTGATCAACCTTCCAAGTAATATGACATGAGATCCAATTCTAAGCTTGCTTCATTCTAAATAGTCTTATATTTGGTATTTTATGATATATATATATATATATATATATCGAAGCAGGCTAGAATACCATTAATAGCACGGAGCCCTCTATACTATTTTGTTGTTTTCGATAATAAAACATCCGAATCATAAATCGATTTTTTTATACATGATTTATGCTATTGAAAGTAGTTGTATGCAAAGTTTCACAAAATTTTGACATTATTTACCTATAAAACGATAATCTCAAAGTAAAAGATTGAAAACAAAGTTTAAATCAGATGTATTAATTTCACACTTAATAGTGAAAAGAAAATTCGATCAAAATTTCATTGGATTTAAGTTGTTCAATATTGTTAAACTTATAAATGCATCACATCATCTGTCATTGAAATTATCAATTTTTAGACATTTCGATCACTAGTCATATGATGTTGAAAAAATATAAAATTAAATTTCTAAATATTTCTAATAGAATATATTATACGAGGACTCTGTTTTACCGATACTACGCAACCTGACTATATATATATATATATATATATATATATATATTCTAATCCACTTTCTTAATTATTATATATCAACATAACTATCCTTACTTATTATATAGCATGTGTTGTTTCCTAATTAATTACCTCTATATGTAACTTTTGTTTCTTACCAAATTTCTTCCTCCTTCCAAATGTTACGTTACATGAAACAAAGGGTGCAGGATAAAAAAGCAAGGGTAAAAAAAAAAAAAAGCAAGGATCGAAAAAGACAGAGGTGGGCTACTCTGACTCACTCCAAATGCTCTTAATTACTACGTAGAAAAAAGCCAGTACATGGACAGAAAATTTGACTTAAAGTGTGAACCCCCATGCAGTATATTACCTCCCGACAACGTACTTTCACACCCTCTCCACCTCTCGGGATAACTTATGCATGTGATTTGACCGGACGTACAAAAAAAAAGAGTTGACCCAATATATATGAGGGATTACCCATTAGAATTTACCAAGGATATATATTATTTTTCATATACTTCAATTTCAACATATTTAATTTCAGCAATAAATTATGCGGATTGAAATAGATGACTACTAATAGAGACTTGCAAAAGTATTAGCAATTTACATTTTTCCTATTTTTTGTACTTGCATTCACGTTATGAATTGATGCATATTAATATTTATAACATTCACGCGTTGTCCTCACGCAAATGGTAAATAGCTTCGTAATTCATATCTGAGGCTCCAAGCTCGAAGTTTAGTGGCTTCATATTTTTAGTTAAGTTTATTTTTTTAAAAATAATAAATGAAACCGGTAGCTTACTGTCTCTCTCTCTATACACTATAATATTTCTCGTCTAATTGCTATATATATCTCCTGCTAAATTTGCATTATTTTTGGTGAGATATATAAACATTGAGTGGTGCTATGCCCAATTCTGAAAACAAAAATCTAGCCGGTGAGAACTGTATTATTGGAAACTTTATCTGTACAAAATAATAATAAGATATTAAATATTAATGATATCGATTTAATGGTGCATGCAATAACTCTTTGCAGCAGTTAATTAATACTTCTTGCTGCAGTACTAATAAGTAGACAATGAATAGCTATAATGATCTTAGTTATTGCATGACTTTTTTCTTTTTTTTTTTTTGCCTTTTATGCAGCTTTGCTGGATCAATCCTAGTATACCTATCAAACGTAAATCCTTACCCACATGGATAAAGAGATCCACGTGAATTAGCATTGATTCTCTTGTTCTCATTCATTTTGCCCCTCTATGTATAGGAGTTGTTAATAATGTATTTATTATGAATAGCTCCCTTTGTCTAGGCAATGGAAAATCTGCGTCCTATCTTCCTTTTCTCTATTCATGCATATGGTGTAGCTAGTAATTAAATGGCAGGAATTAATTGTATGAGGAAGCTCACAATAACTGTAGAGGCTCTTTTAAAGCTTTTATATATATATATATATATATATCCCCCTCAAAAAAAAAAAAAGAAAATACGAGTCTTGTACCTTTGAAAGAAATTTACATATTTTAATACCATATGTACAGTGAAAAAAGGTGTAAAATTTACACCATTTTTATTCGAAATTAAGCCAATTATTTTACACTAAGCTTATCGATTTTAGTAGCACAAACCTAAAAAAGATGGTACAAAACCTTGATGGTGTGGGTGTAATATAAGCACCCATAATGATGGGTGCAAATTAAAAAATAGCATTTTTTATTGGAATGTGATCAAATTTGGGTGGGCTTACGTCAGCCATGCAGAGACACAGCGCCCTAGTTCTCGCTGCATGCATGCATGCATAGTTGAAGAGAAAAGAGAGAAGTGGTGCCAGAGGAAAGGTCGTTTAGATCCTTACCCAGAAGAGAGATATATATATATATATATATATATATATAAAATTAAACAACACAAACGCAATAATATTGCAACAAAGCACAGAGGCAACGTCGACGTTGGTACGTATCAGAGGGAAATAAAGCTACAGAGATGATCGATGAGTACGAAAGTATCCCAGTTGATCTGATGTGACCTGTCCCCTGCCCCAGGCCACCATCATCTCTTAAATCATCTCATTCTCCTCTCCCTCACGCCACCTCTCTCTCTCTCTCTCTCTCTCTCTCTTCATCTAGGAGAAATTATTCCACAGACCTTGTACACCATGCATTGACTGATCTTCTAAACTACATATAACTAAATATGTGAGCGGAAGATTCTGAATCTGTTACCAACCGTCCCTAGAGCAAGTGATGGTTTGTATCCGAGATTCAAGTTTGAATCCTAGTTGATTCACATTTCCAGCTAAGTTTATTTCTAAATGAAATAAACGAAGCGGGTAGCGTGCTACCTTTCTCTCTAAAAAAAAAGATTCTGGATCTGTAAACCATAAAATCAATCTAATATAAAAATAATAATTCATGAAAAGTCTTTAATAGTAGAGATAAGGATCCAAGTCGAGACATATGAGATTAACCGCATAGTCGCATACCATAATATCAAAACGAATGATCTCATAGTAAATAATTCGGCCATAATTTTAACAAAAATTTTGGATAAACTATGTAGCATCTAAAGAATTACATGTTAGAAACCACCATTTTTGCAAAAGACTGTTGCTGTTAGCAAAATTGATTCTAATACCAGTTACTATTTGCTGAGTTGATTAATTCGATCAAATCCAACAAATCTTATAAATAAACTAGCAATAATTAAAATTTTGCAGTGGACCAGGTATAGGTAAAATTTCTCCTTACCTAGCTAGGGGTCAACAACCAACTCATCCTCTCCTGTTGTTTCTCCTTTGCTGCTCACTGCGTAGCTGCTGCTGCAAAGTCTCCTCCAAAATCTTTTTGTCTTTACCGATAACATTCCAAGTGCTATCACCTCTCTCTCTCTCTCTCTCTCTCTCTCTCTCTCTCTCTCTCGTATTGAAAACACATATATGCATTAACACATGCTCCAAGTTATAAATTAATAAGCAAATACAAAGAGAGAGAGAGAGAGAGAGAGAGAATGCATGGAGTTAATGAGATTGCAGTAAGTAATGGGAAAGCACCACCTCATTACCTCGAAAAGCAACCCCCTCACGGACCATTCTTATCAATTACCAGAAGCTAGATTGCTTTAAAAATTGTGTGACAAGACGGTATGTTCAGAGACATGTATAGTGTTGGTAGTACCTCGAAATTAATACTTGCTTATTATATTTAATCGGAGTATGTAGCTATGTAACGATACGTAGAAGTTGGAGTTTCGTAACGGCGAGTAATTAAGAAAGGGCTAATTAATTAATTAATTTCTGCTTTATAAATACAGTGAATGGGCAATCAAATTAAATCTTTATTGAAGCTTAATTATTGTTCGAACAAAGCGAGGAAGTTTCTCTCTAATGGATATTCAAAGTAAAAGTAACAATTTTAATCAAACTTCTCCATCCTGCGTTAAAAATTAAATAGAAACAATATTTATTTGGTGGTTGTTTTAATTTAAATCTTTAAAAAATATTTTTTATTAAATCTCCTCTTACCGAAGACGTGGACTTAAATTAAATGAAAGATAATTAATTAACACTAGCTAGCTAGGAACCAAATAGGACTCATATACAAAACATCCTTTTTTAGTATTATATTAAATTATGTAAAATAATTAACTACTATTGTTCAACAGTTTAAAACACAAAAGAACCGTATTTTTAATATTTATATTCAACACTCGCATATATTGAAGGGAGCGACATCGCGACAGCATGTAACAGCTAGGAGATGAAGTTAATTGAAGATGTCTTTCCTGGTTTAATTTGGTTGGGTATACAGGCATGAGCAATATGGGTCAGACTCAGATATGCTCGGAACACAGCAAAAGAATTGGATTTTAAAGAGTTCCAACGCATCTCTTATATATTCATCTACACATTCCCTACATTTGCAGAATTTTTATTTGGTTCCTTGCAGTAATGGCGTCGTAAATTGAATTGATTGCATAGGATGTAGTGACGACTGAGGACAATGGAATTAGATAATCCACAATGTTACATTTGGAAGCTTCAATTAATACTGTTCATATTAAATGGCATGTTTATCTTTTTTGTGTAATGCTTATTTGGTTCTGCTATAAAATATAGTACATGGAATTGTTTGATAAAGGTGTCTACAAAATATTCTTCAATAAAACATTATATTAAACTCCTTCCGTAATTTCTCTCTAAAGAAATCATCCAAATTGAATTTCTATATTTGAGCCTAAAAAATTAGCATTTTATTCTTCTTCATTTTACAGGGGGGAATAAGTCCTGCCAAATATTCTATCTTAAATAAGATACCAAAAGTCGGCGCCGACTTCATTTGCATTGATAAAATCGGCGGCGACACGCCGAACTGCGACGACTTCACAATTTGGGCCGATCCGAATACCTGACACTGGGGAATTCGGGTTCAACCTTGGGCTCGCGACTCAGCCCGAATCATCCTTACTAAGAAGTCCTGGGCCGATGTGGCCCATGATCGTTTCTTAGCCCACTCGAAACTTGTATCGATCAAAGGCCCACGGGCCCAGGCAAGTAGGCCCAAAACGGTGAGAAATTCCAAGCAAAATCCCGTTGCCGATACGAATCTACGGTCACCAAACAACCGCCAATGAATCCAACGGCCAGGATCATTTAACAACCCGCCCAGTTAAAACCCATGTAACCCGATACCGGTACGAAATTTTACGATCCGTAACTCTATCTGTTTTTCGTGTTGGGTCGCCCTCCCACTACCTCTCTTCCTCTCTCTCTTTCTCTCTCTCTCTCTCTCTCTCTCTCTCTTCTATCTTTCTCTCACACACACTCTCTCTCTATGGGGAAGCTTTCTCTCACTCCCCATCGGACGCACCACACGCGTCCACGTCGTCGTCGTCTTCTTCGCCTCCTCCTCTATAATTGCCTCCTCTCTTCCCCCATCTAGGGTTCCCTACAAACCCTAATTTCCCGATCCGAGCTCACGATTCTCTCTTCGCCCTCCCTCGCCTCTCTCCTTCTCTCTCCTCGGGGTCGCGGCTCCTCTCTCCTCCTCCTCGGGTAAAAGCCCTCCCAACTCTCTCGATCCCTTTTCTCTTCTTCTTCTCCCTCCCTGATCCGATCTCTAGGGTTTTGTATTTTTTTTTAAATTTTTTTGGATCCTTGTGCCCTTTCGATTTGCTTTGGTTTCTCGTCTTAGCGATGTTTACAACTGTTCTTAGTGGTGTAGGAGGAGTAGGATCAATGGCGATTGTGAAGAACAACTTTAGGGTTTCGAGATCGGGGGAAGACACCTCGCCGGGGACGGCCTCATCGAGCACCGAGGATGACGACGAGGCTCTCCGGACGGTGTCGGACGAGGAGCAGGAGGAGGATTCCTCCGGGTCGGACGACTGGTCGGATCTCGACTCGGGGATGGAATCGGACGAGTTGGACCTCTCCGAGCTCGGCGACGCCATGACCGAGCTGTGCCAGGTCGGGAACCAGAGCTGCAGCATACCGCTCGAGCTCTACGACCTCCCCGACCTCGGCTCTGTCCTCTCCCTCGACACCTGGAACGAAACCCTAACCGAGGAGGAGCGCTTCGCCCTCTCCGCCAACCTCCCTGACATGGACCAGGAGACCTTCGCCCTCACTCTCCACGAGCTCTTCTCCGGTAAGAACTTCCACTTCAGAAGCCCTCTCATTACTCTCTTCGAACGGCTCAAGGGTGGGCTCTGTGACCCGCGGATGGTGCTTTATCGCGGGGGTTTAAATTTCTTCCAGAGGCGCCGCCATTATTGTCATCTCCGCAAATATCAGAATTCCATGGTGGGGAGTCTTATTCAGATCAGAGATGCCTGGAAGAACTGTGAGGGTTATGGTATACAAGAGAGGCTTCAGTTGCTGAATATACTGAGAAAGCAGAGAGCTTTGGGTTATGAAAGGGATGGGCATGGGGAGTCGGAACTGGAGAGTGACGACTCGGTCGATCGTTTCCAGCCGAAACCGATCAAGACAAAGAGATTTAAGCCTTCTTACGATAGAATTGCTTCAGAGAAGGTGAAGTTTGGGAAAGAGAACAAGAAAGGGGTGCTGAGGGTTTCTGCACCAATTTATCCTCTGACTAAAACTATAGGCATGCAAAGAAGTTGGGACACAACTCGAGAGAGTACGGAAATTAGGGCAGGCTTGAAGACAGGAAAGAAACAGGAATTAGTGAGGAAATACCAGAGGGGCATGTATGAAGAGGAAGAAGTGGAACCTTATTATAAAGTTAATGGTAGGAGTGGTGATCAGGCCGTCACTATAGCCTCTTATGATCCTCATTCTTTCGATCCTTCGAAAAACACTAGGTACTCAGTTACGAACTGGGCTTTTCCGAGTGTAGAAGGCCAGAATCGTCTTATGCCCCATAAGACTAGGCTTGAAGATGCTGTGTCTTTAGACCGCAGTGTTAAATCCAATGAGTGGAGTGTCAGAAGCAAGAAGGGGAAGATTGAAGATGAGTATAATGGTGTCAAAACGAGAGTTGTTTATGACCCAAAAGTTGAATCATATAGGAGTTTTCTTCCAATGCAGATGGATCACACAGCAAAAATGACGCAAAGAAAGGTTGGAGATAAATTTTCAAAGTATGATGGCATGGGTTTGGAATACAGCGAAGAAACAGAATCTGATTCATCAGAACAAGCTGAGAATTGTGGAGATTGGAATTCCTTAGCAGAGATAGAGTCTCGTCACTATGGAGTTGTTAAACCAATTTATGATTCCACAAAGGCTAGCAAGCATGTGAATACTGGTAGGAAGAGTAAGGCCGATATTTTACCATATCCAATAAAAGGGAAAAATAAAGGTAAAACTAGCGACCCCAGTTTCTTGGATGATGTCAAGTTGATTAAAAAAAGCCAGGTGCCCCAGCTTGATGAAAAGATGCAATCACTGCTAACGAACACCTTTAATGGCGAGAGAAAGCGGAAAGGGTTGGCAGTTGATCTTGATCATCATATGCAGCCAGTGAACTACCTTCCTAATTATGGCACATCCATGTTAGATGAAAAGGAGGAAAAATTGGATGAATCTGAAATGATGATGAAAAGATCAGCATACAAAACCCAAGTCTCCGATGCTCAAGTGAGTGAACCGTCCTTATTAGCGCGAAAATCTGTGTCTAAGAAGGGAAAAGGAAAGGTGGATGCTATACAGCTGGAAGAGGGAGATGAAACTTTCAACGCACAATCTAATCAAAAGCAGCAGCCCGATGATGCCATTGTCACGAAGAAGAAGGGGAAGAAGAAAGCAGATGCTGCAGCTGATTTTGTGACAGTGGTAGGACCTGATCAAATCATTCCAGAAAAGAGCACAGCTGATATTGAACCGGAGAAGCCACAAAAGAAGGAATTTACTCTGATCACCCCTACGATCCATAGTGGTTTTTCATTCTCCATAATTCATCTCCTTTCAGCTGTGCGAAAGGCAATGACTACTCAGACAGATGAGCAGAAGGATTTACCCTCTCTCACGGTTCTGGAGATTGTGAATCGAGTTCGGTCCAACCCAGGTGATCCCTGTATCCTTGAAACACAGGAGCCACTTCAGGATCTGGTGCGAGGAGTGTTAAGAATATTGTCGTCCAAGACTGCACCTTTAGCAGCAAAGGGGTGGAGGCCACTTGTTCAGTACGAGAAGTCAAATAAGAGTTGGTCATGGATCGGTCCGCTTACTCCTAGTTCATCTGATAATGAAGAGGAAACTTCTCCTGACACATGGGGCATGCCTTACAAGGTGCTTGTAAAGTTGGTTGATGCATTTGCTAATTGGCTGAAAAGTGGCCAAGAGACCCTTCGGCAAATAGGAAGCCTGCCCCCCCCTCCCGCTTCAATGCTTTCAAACTTGGATGAGAAGGAAAGGTTCAAAGATCTTAGAGCCCAGAAAAGCCTGAATACTATTAGCCCTAGCTCGGATGAAATTAGGGCATATTTTCGAAGGGAGGAGCTGTTAAGATACTCGGTTCCAGATAGGGCATTCTCTTACACTGCTGCCGATGGGAGAAAATCTATTGTTGCTCCGCTAAGAAGGGGAGGTGGTAAGCCTACCTCGAAAGCTCGGGATCATTTCATGCTTAAGCCTGACCGCCCGCCGCATGTCACTATCCTGTGTCTTGTACGAGATGCTGCTGCACGGTTGCCGGGGAGTATTGGAACAAGAGCGGATGTTTGTACACTGATAAGGGATTCACAATATATTGTCGAAGATGTGACAGATGCTCAAGTGAATCAAGTCGTTAGTGGGGCTTTAGACCGGTTGCATTATGAGCGCGACCCTTGTGTACAGTTTGACTCGGAAAGAAAATTATGGGTTTATTTGCATAAAGACAGAGAGGAAGAAGATTTTGAGGATGATGGTACTTCGTCTACTAAAAAGTGGAAAAGGCAAAGAAAAGATGTTACGGAAAATTCGGATGTTGGGACAGTTAATGATGGTGATGCGGATGGTAATGTCGATCTACCAGCTGTTAAAGGTGAGGAAAATTCTGAAATTATTTATAATAACATGAGGACAGACGCGGAGAACGTGAATTCTTCGACAACTTGGGAGGCTCTTCAGTTTAATCCCTTAAAGGAAAATAACATGGTATGCCAAGAAAATTCCACCACTGAAGATTTTGATGATGAGGCATTTAGCAGGGGGAGGCCGATTGGCCTCCCAGGAGCAAGCTTACTGTGAAGTTTCTGTTTCTTTTTCTTTTATTAATTTTCCTGTTTATTTGGGAGCTCCAGTTTCAGTTATAGTTGAAGAATATCACTGAATGTTTCAAATATCTTCCGCTTTTCAGGTATAGAAGATCGGTCTATTCGTAGTAATGCTAATTATATTGCTTCTACAATCCTCCTTTTGCTTTGTTCTGTATATAATTCATCTTTCGCAGTTAATTTGGACAAAGCAGTTAGTAAATGTTATGGGCATCTTTGATGCTGCAATTCTAACCTGTGCATGATGTCTGATAAACTGTATATATAAGTTATATACGAGTTACATGCTGCTTCAATGTCTTCTGATATCTGGTTAGTTCCTGTACTAGCTAAATTCTCGCATATGAGACAATGAAATCGTGGTTTTACAGAATCCCAAGGCAAAAATGTATTAAATGCAGTAAAGCTTCAATTTCTTACATTTTCTTTTCTTGGACATGTACAAAAGCTGCTCAGTTTCTGATATAGGATGCTTAGTTTCATAGTTTTTCTCTCTTAGGTGACATGTATATAAAGGTAATATAGAGACAATGTTTTTTTATCTGCAAGAGTGAACATGCATTTATAGTGCCCTACTTGTGACTTGAATTGGCGTTTGGGACATGCATTCCAAGCCCAAACATGCATCCCAAGCCTCTAAATTATGGTCGTTTTTCAACAGATGGTTCTTTCAAACAAAAAGGCATCTGTTTGATCGGCAGGATATTCTTGCTTTACAAAACTCTTTGTTCACAAAATTATACATACATTTTCCTTTAAGAAGGGACTGCAATTTGCTGCATCGCAGGACATACACAACAAGCACAAAAACAGCAGTAGCATACGTAAAAACCTCTGAAATTGGGTAATTCAATTTTAGTTTTGGGCAACATGGTGTTTATAAGTTTCTGTTGCTACCCAAATCTTTTAGTTTTTGATGAGTTTACCCTAACTAATCAAGAAAGAGACTTCCATGCATACTATTTGCTTTCTTCTGTAATTTTCTTCCCAAATACTGACACTGCATTAATAGTAAGTTTTTCAGCACACATCAGATTTATTTCAGTGTGACAAAATGAAAAGCACGAGCTTCAACAACCGCTGCTTCGGTCACCTCATTAATAGCAAGCAAATCATAGCCAAATTAAGAGGGTACATTTAACATCTGCATCAAGTTTATTCTCATTTTACAGTCGCCATTAACAAAGTTTGGGGCAACTGGACATAACATTATTAAGTTGCGATAGAGAAAACTACTTCGATACACCACAGAAAGGAGGAGATTTCATTCAATCTGCAAGAGGAGGAATAAATTTCAGTGCTGAGAAAGGAGACAAGTCTTAGTAATATTTTATATAGATGAATAAAGAAGTAATGAAACTAAAGTATTATAATAAGATTCTTACCCCAAACCTCTTCTTCGTCCTAGCAAGAAGCGCCTGAGGATCACCCCTGGTTTGCTTGTAGGCATCAACCTTGTTCAACTCCTAAAAGAAGAACAACAAGGCATTTATCTTAAAATCAGCAATGTGGGGATGCTAATATAAGTTCTCACTAGTAGGTTGTTTGAAACAAAATGTTATCATTTATTTCTGCAACATACATATGATATTTATACGTTGAATGTAAAAAATGGATTTGTATAAGAATTGGCCTTCTTTTGTCTCTTTGTGAGCTCTATGCCTTGAAAATTGAAAATGAATTTCCTAAACCAAAAGTTGCCATTTACATGGTCTATATGTACAAATGTCTCAAAGGTTTCCTCCCAAATTGCATGAGCTTTTACTTTAATAAACTTTGGAAGATCAGATCGTACCGCAGCATCACATTAGAATCAATAATGCAACACAGAATGCATAAATAGAGTGTATTGATGCATTAACATAGGAATTATATTGATCATACTATGTTAAATGTACCTCAATCCATAGCAACAGCTTGGGCCTGCCTTTTGTGATGTCATAGTTTTTAACGTCAGAAAAGAAAGTCTGAAACCTTTCAACAAAGGGAGCATACGCAATATCCACCTGACAAAAATATCTTTGTCAGTAATAAGAAATTAAAGCATTGTAAATTTCGATTTCTCGTCACTCTGTAAGTATTCCTGGGGTAACAACAATTTCATTTAACTTCTGAATACAAACATAACACTGGAAAATGTAATTGAGATGTACAATCTTTACCACTAAGAACAAATTTGTGAATTCGGGCTTAACTACAGTTTCTGCTTATTAAATTCATATAGCAAAACAGCTATTATGAAGTTTAGAACTTACTCCTGAAAAACTACCAAAATCATATTAAATACATAAATTCAAGTATTTTGCGGTGATGAAATGAGCTCATATCATCCAAAATCATCAGAAGAAGGTTATACATGGTACTAGAGAAGCTAAGTACATACAAGACTGAACTGTCCAAGGAAAAAGGGACCATCAGCGAACTGTGAAAGGGCGTCTTCCAGTTTGTCAAAGGCGGCATCTACCAAAGAGACAAAAGAAGTGATAGAGTTCAACAGGAACAGTTTTGTGCCGATTTGAAAGGTTAATTTGGAGAGTCAAGAGCGTTTCTTTCTTGCAGAGTAAAATAAAGAGCTCCTCCTTACCAACTGAAGCATCCACATCTCCCTTCTGAGGCAATGCGCTGTACATAACGTGGTTGAACGCATCACTGTATGTGAGCAGCTCCTCTGCAAGCTGTCGCTTTGCGGGTTCCTACAGTATATCAGCAAGTCACATATCAGATAACTTGTAAAAAAAACATACGCAATTATAATAAGACGAAAATTGTTCATCTCTTACATCTGGAAGCAGTGCGGGGCCTTCGAAATTAGCATCTATATATTTTACCAAATCCAGACTTTCTCCTCTGACTTCATTCTTATGTTCTAGAGCAGGAACCTGTTGGAAAAATATCGTAAGCTGTAGTATAATTCAAGAGAATCTGTAAAAATTAGGTGTGATGAACTACTTAAGAAATAAAGATGACCATGCAGGTAGCTATATCACACTAAATGAAATGTGCATTAATAGGAGATATATTTCACTGAAGCATATGACCTTTAGAACTACAGCCAAGGTTGATCACTTCACCACATAATACTAATATGTAATGTTGTTATTGACATGGGTTATGCAAACTGATAATCTGATATCTCTAAGATATGTCATAGAATCTTAATATCTTTAAATTTTCCGTAGAATACAACTTAGTATATGATGCTTTCTGATCATCTTTAAACCATGGGCACTGAGTTATGCTTTGATCACAGGATTATATTGCAAGTACCAATGTTTTTCAACCTCAATCATTTCTAATAATCCTTTGTTTACCGAGTTTGGACAGGAAAATAACTGTCGGAAATGTCATTACCGCAATAATGCATCATCATTTATTATATGCAACATGAAAATATCATATGGTGCAACCTATGCTGCAAAGAAGATTCTGAGATAAGAGTGTACGCGACTGGTATCAGAAATCGATCATACTAATTTATGGCACCGAACCTTGTTTGCAGGGTGGACCTTTTCCTTGTACCACACTGGCCTGTCTTCCAAAATAAGGGGAACCAATTTGATCTTTTCCTGCAATCCCTGCTTCTCGAGAAAGCATTGGTAAGAACAGCTAATTTACAACAAGAAAGATAAAAGCTTGCTAAGACCCACCCTTCCACTATACGCCATTTTTAACTATTTTTCTTTGGATTAGCATTCCCCTTAGGCCTCAACTATTGATTTTTTTGTGTTATTTTCGTCAATTATGTAGAGTTTTCCGGTGATTCTGTGTAGACACTTTTCCAGCTAATGGTGGATTTCATTAACTGTTAAGAACTGCAGTTAATTTAAACGAATCCTTAACTCAAATTAGTAAAACAACACAAATAAAAAAAAAAAGAGAAAATCAAAACTTCATGAAAATGTCAATAAAATTGCAAAATGCTGAGAGGAAATAAAGGTGAATAGTAAATACTACCTTATAGTTTCTAGCAATCCAGGTACGTTGGGCATATGGGCACACATAGGCTATGTACAACCTATAAAAATCAACCCAAAACAAAGATTAAAGCTTAGAAATTAATTATAAAAAAGGAAAAGTTAAAGAGAAAAAATAATAACAAGTATAATTAAACTAAGTACCTGGTAGTCCCATCAAAGAGATTAGGTGGCTCAGATGCAGAATCCAAAGAAGGGGGGAGAACCTCCTTCGCAAAACTACACCAACAAAATCACAATATCACCCAAAAAAAAGAATAATTATAAACCTTATGAACTCGATTAGTTCAACAAAATGATTACGAGAAATTTGTAACCGCGAAACCCAAATCTCAAAATTGAAACTTTTTTCACAAAAAAATCGGTCAAAAAGAAGTTTTTTTTTTTTGCGGACTTTTTTTGGGATTTAATGGGTTGCTCAACGACAAAAAAACGTAGATAAATATCAAAATTTCTCTACCTTTATTCCATCACAAATAGGTATATCCCTGTTTACTCAAAAAAAAAAAAAATCAAAATTTCTCACAATTAGTATGAAGGATCTGAGAGAGATTACCTAAAACTTGCAGGGGTCAACATGGATTTAAACACAGAGTTCGATTAGATTCTTGTTAGAGTGGAAGAGTTGAGAGTAACGAAGGGAGAGAGGAGAGAGTTGGTGAGGATACTGCTTAGCATGAATGTATGTAGACCCCTCATGTATATAGCTTTTTGAAATGGGCTAATTATTATTATTATTTTTTATTGTTGGTAAGTGAAATGTACGGACTATAGAGAGTGAAAATCCAACACCTTTATTTTTTTTTCAGATTTAAATTTCTCAACTAACATTTTTTTAATTTTATTTATTTTTCGTTAGCTTTAGTAATTTTTATCAAAAAAGTAAATAAATATTTCATCTCTTAATCATTCATTAATATTTTACCAAAAAGTTGGTTAGTGTGACAATGAAATTCTAATAGAAATTTTTTTAAGCCACGATCACGAACCAATTTTTTTTTTTAGAAGGTACTGTATTAATAATTAAATTGACCAAAGAAATTGGAAACCTCCTTTGAAGGGAAAAGGAGATGGAGAAATACATTATTCAATCCACATCACAACCAAACAACACTGAGCAGTACTTGTACCCAAATCAACCACAATATTAGCAAATTTTATAAGGACAAAAAACATTAACATAGAGAATCATTTTATAATGTCAACAACACACTGGAATCCAAACCAAGTATTTATTACATTACTAGTTTAAGAAGGTATAATAAGACAATACAAGAAGAAACTAGTATATATAGCATAAGTAACAGCTGCTGTTTATTGCTTGATCCGCGCGTAAAGTCGACCGAATCAGGGCAGAATCAAGGACTAACAGTGACTGTCGCTTTATTCGTAATCATATGCGCGATATCTGCATTCATCAGCACTGATTAATCAGTAATTAAGCAAAATTTTTCGATCATATACATGACAGAATTCATCACAGAGCAAGTGATCTGGTAATAACTAATCAGAAAACAAAATTTGAGAGAAAATATTATCCATTTTTTACATCTTCCACTTCTTCCCAAATTAAGATTACGGGATTTTGTCAGAAATACTAAGAAGAGTTTTGGATCGCAGCTTCCGCTTGCGAGTTCATGGAGGTGTTAATGATAGCAAAACTGGATATGAAAGAAGAAAGGTAAAGTTTAGCTTCTAATTAACCTGCAGAAACCAAAGAGTATTCTGAGAAAGAGAGAGAGGAGTCTTCACGCAATCTGGAGAAAAATAAACACCAGAGCAAAAGAAAAGGTAATGCAACCACATCATGTTAATACACAACCTGAGTTTAGGTGCATTTTTTGATACACAAAATAGAAAAAGAAGGATTAGCCATGCACAAGGATCTCACCAAACCCAGCTTCTTAGCATGAGCAAGTAGTTCTTGAGGGTCTCGTTTCGTTTGCGTGTAGGCATCAATCTTGTTCAACTCCTAAGACAACATTACATTGGAGTTAAAATAATGAACTAACAATTGAATTGATATTTTTGAGAGGAGGAGAAAAAGGAACATTACAGTACATCAAAATGTCAAAAAACTTATTAGATGAATATGATTCCACTAGATACAAGTGCAAATAAATATAAGACGTTGTTCGAACTAATTGTCTCAAGCACAGAAAAGGAGAGAGAGAGAGAGAAGGGAATATCACACAATTCAAATATATAAGCACTGCATTCTCATACTTTTTTGTTTCGAGTTACCTCAATCCATAATTTTAGCTTTGGCCTGCCTTTGGTGATGTCATAGTTCTTTGCCTCCGCAAGGAAAAGCTGGAACCTTTCAATAAACGGAGCGTATGCTATATCCACCTGATATTTGCAATAAAAAAAAGAAAATTACAGAACGTAAATCCATGAAAAGAACTGATAAAGTTTTCGATAATTATAAGGCGAAAGAAATTACATTCCTGATTCTCTACATGCTTGAAAACATTGATCAGTTGAATCATCTCATATCAGAAACAAACCAGCCATTCTAATTACTCGAGTTTACTTAAATTAGCCATTCACGTAATCCAAATTGGTTTAGTTAATCCATGTAAGTGAGAATAAATTACAAATACATCAGCCATTTTAACCACGAGAACAATTGAAAGCGAGTGAAAAACAAAGAAGTCACTAATTATTAGCTTACCAGGCTAAATTGGCCAAGGAAAAAAGGACCATCATCGAATTTCGAAAGGGCATCTTCTATTTTGTCCCATTCAGGAGCTGAAGAAGAACGCCACATATATAAAATCAGTATGTAACACACCAAACCTCATTCTTTTGATCTGCGCGAGTACCTAAATCAGTTACAGTAAGGCTCTCACCAACTTTGTCATCGACTTCTCCCTCAGAGCGTGATGCTGTGAATACTTCTTTGTTGAATGTATCAGTATAAGACAGCAGTTCCTCAGCAAATTGCCGCTTTTCAGGATCCTGCAAATGTTTTGGAAAATTAAGTTACGAAGTGGAAAATAACGGTAACACACGAGCTTCATTTCGACTATTTCTCTCACATCAGGGAGCAATTTAGGGCCTTCGAAATGGCTATCGATATACTTGATCAAATCCAGACTCTCTCCTTTGACCTCATTATTGTGCTCCAAGGAAGGTACCTGCTCGAAAAAAAAGTGTACTAGTGAGGCATATTCCTCAGATAAATGTGAGTTCTTTTCGATGAAATATAGTTTGAAAAGAGTAAAACTGGTTAGCTATACGCAAACCAAAAGTGATGGCGCGTTAAGTTTCTCTACTCGGTACATAAAAGAGGAATGATATGCATCGGCCTAGACGTGATTTGTTCCTGAGAAAATCTATTATTTCGTATATGATACACAAAACAACAATTACCAGAATTTTTTTTTTTTCAATTCTTGATTCAAGACAACAAAGGTAACTGTAAGAGATCTAGAGCTCCATATATACTCATTGATAAGTAGTTACAATCCGGAACAAATTGATCTACCTTGCAATTTGTAAAGCTTTAATAATTTTTCTTGTTCTGACACTTTATTGGCACATTTCCTTACAACTGCATAAAGGTTAAGACCTTGTGGGTTGATCATGAGGTTCTTTTGTGAATTATTTTTCTTCGACAATTAAGAGAATGTTAATTTAACGTCCGTAATTCGTCAAGGAAATAACATAACGAAAAAAAAAGAAGAAGAAGAAGAAAAATGCATCAAACCTTGTTAGTAGAGTAAACTTTCTCCTTGTACCATGCTGGCCTATTTAGCAGATCAATTGGAACTAACTTTATCTTCTCCTGCAGTCCCTGCTTCAGCAACATAATTAAGAGCTCGAGATTAATTCTAGATGCAGAATATGTAAGAAGTGCTAGAACATTCAAATTAAGATGATCTGAGAGATCAAGTAATCACCTTATAGTTCCTCGCAATCCAGGTGCGCTGCGCATATGGGCATGTATAAGATATGTACAACCTTCATAGCATAACCAATTAAGTTAAAAAAGAGAAAATTAGCCTTACAAATAATAGGCTTTAACTAGAGGATAACAAAATTACCTGGTGGTTCCATCAAAGAGATGAGGTGGTTCTGATTCAGAGGTTAGAGGAGGAGGAAGCACCTCTTTCGCATAGCTACACAATACAAATTTAAACACAAACATTACACATTTTTCATACAATATAAAATCAAAATCATATTGATTTAGAAAGAAAAGAATCAACAAAATTGAATCATCAAAAAATTATTAAATAAAAAACAGATAGTACCTAACTGCTGCAGCCATTGAGATTAATTAATTGAAGAAAATAAAAAGAAATTTAAGTTGATGGAGTTGGGTGAAGGTGAAGGGGTGAGCAGTGCGATATATATATAGGGAGGGCTGTGGGTCGGATCGTATGGAAGAGACTGGAAGAGCAGTGGATTTGGGCGTGGATGCGTCAGTGGTGACGACAAAATTAAGGGAAAACTTCAAAAACCCCCCTGTGGTTTAAAACGTATCAATTTGCCCCCCTGTGGTTTCGTTTTTCTCTTTTTGTTATCAATTTTATTATTTTTTTTTCTTAAATCAGTGACAAAGTTAAAATTAAAAGATACTAAAGTGAATATTCGATAAATATAGATGGTTATCTGAAGTTTTTTGTATATAATTTAACGAAATGTTAACGAAAAAGCTTCCGAAAAGATAAAANGACCTTGTGGGTTGATCATGAGGTTCTTTTGTGAATTATTTTTCTTCGACAATTAAGAGAATGTTAATTTAACGTCCGTAATTCGTCAAGGAAATAACATAACGAAAAAAAAAGAAGAAGAAGAAGAAAAATGCATCAAACCTTGTTAGTAGAGTAAACTTTCTCCTTGTACCATGCTGGCCTATTTTGCAGATCAATTGGAACTAACTTTATCTTCTCCTGCAGTCCCTGCTTCAGCAACATAATTAAGAGCTCGAGATTAATTCTAGATACAGAAAATGTAAGAAGTGCTAGAACATTCAAATTAAGATGATCTGAGAGACCAAGTAATCACCTTATAGTTCCTCGCAATCCAGGTGCGCTGCGCATATGGGCATGTATAAGATATGTACAACCTTCATAGCATAACCAATTAAGTTAAAAAAGAAAAAATTAGCCTTACAATAATAGGCTTTAACTAGAGGATAACAAATTACCTGGTGGTTCCATCAAAGAGATTAGGTGGTTCTGATTCAGAGGTTAGAGGAGGAGGAAGAACCTCCTTCGCAGAGCTATACAATACAAATTTAAATAAAAACATTACACATTTTTCATATAATATAAAATCAAAATCATATTGATTTAGAAAGAAAAGAATCAACGTCATCGAACCCTCAAAAAAATATTAAATAAAAACAATTTTTGGTAAAGAAGAAGAGATAGTACCTAACTGCTGCAGCCATTGAGATTAATTAATTGAAGAAAATAAAAAGAAATTTAAGTTGATGGAGTTGGGTGAAGGTGAGGAGTGTAATATCCCGGACTCGTCGCAACCGCCGATGATGAGAATTCGCTGAGGTGAGGATGGCGACGGGGATGATGGTGGTTTCCAGCAACTCCGATGTAATCGAGGTAAGAAAAAAGGTAAGAGAAAGATACAGTGACAGAAATAGAGTGGGTAAAGAGATGGAGATAGAGATAGAAGTAGAGGAGAGAAGAGAAGTAGTAGAGAAGTGGTAGAGAAGAAGAAGAAGGGTTTGGAGACGAACTTTTGGAGAAGAAAATAGACTAATTCATTTCCTTAATGATATTTTACTCTGCACAGCTATTACTTATACTTCCGGGCTTTTTTTGCAAATAGCCTTCTGACAAATTTTATTTGCAAAATTAGCCCCGTCCAAAAATTATTTGCAAAAATGGTCCTGCCCCTGCCACGTCAGAGCCACGTCAGCGCCATGCGGACAGGACAGGCCCAGATGTTTAAATTGAACACGGGGAACCATTCACCGTGTTCAATACAAAATTTTTGTATTAGACACGGTGAATGATTCACCGTGTCCAATACAAATACCCCAACAATGGTTAAGTTGGAGGTATTTGTATTAGACACGGTGAACCATTCACCGTGTCTAATTATTTGTATTGGACACGGTGAATGGTTCACCGTGTCCAATACAAATATTTCGATTTTAGCTATTTTGTATTGGACACGGTGAATGATTCACCGTGTCTAATACAAAAATTTTGTATTGAACACGGTGAATGGTTCACCGTATTCAACTTAACCATCTGGCCCAGCCCAGCCCCGCCCGCGTGGCGCTGACGTGGCGCTTGCGTGGCGGGGCCAGGGCTATTTTTGCAAATAAATTTTTGACAGTGCCAAATTTAAAAAAAAAAATTTGTAAGGGGGCTATTTGCAAAAAAAGCCCTATACTCCCCTTTACATATACTGAAATGCAAAAATTATAGAAATAGTGAGCTAAGTTGCAAAAGTTAATAAAATGAGTAATCGGCTAAGTTTGATGGGGATGTGGGTCTCGAGTTGGGCTTCACTGGTCCATGAACTCGTTGTCACCGGTAAGTGGATATCGGGTCGCCTTCTCTGCACTATCCTCCACCCGGCGGGTCTTGGGTTCGCAAATTCCCCCCGACCCGAGAACTGGGTCGCCCGATCCACTGGTAAATGGTAAGCGGGCGCCGGTTCGTTCTTCTCCGCACCATCCGCAACCCGGCGGATAGTGGGTTCGCCTTTTTCCTCCGCTCCGGAAGACTGCCACCCCGACCCGCAAGAGCTACTTCCATTTCCCCCTTCGCCTTTCTCCCTTCTCTAACTCCCATCGCCCTCTCCGAGCTCTGAGGATGCCTAGCTCCGCCGGAGTTCCACCCGAGCGCCCTCACGCCGCCGGAGCTCCACCCGAGCTCGCGCCAGTGCTCCGCCCGGACCTCTTCTCGCCAGGCTGCTCCGTCAGACTCCGCCTTCCTCAACTCGCTGCCGCCGCCTCTCTCTCCTTTATTTTGTAAAGTTTCCATTTTTACTGACCTCTTCTGTTACTACTATTTCTATTACAAGGAGGTGAGCGGTGAGATATATATACGGAGGTTGTGGGTCGAATTGCATGGAAGAGACAGGAAGAGGAGTGGATTTGGGCGTGGATGCGTCAGTGGTGACGACAAAATGAAGTAATTGGCCGTATCATGCGTTCTAAATAGTTAGCAAAGGATTTTTTTTTAAAAAAAAAAGAGAAAAATCGTTCTATGAACCTGTACTATTTGGAGCCAACAAAATCGGCTTAATTCACTTCTATTTAGAGATTAACTGCTTACGAATCACCGACTGTAACTATAGCAAGTTACGAAGAGTTCGGTGGTTGATATTCAAGATTAAAATTCGAATTCTAGCTGATTTATATTTTCAGCTAAATTTATTTTTAAATGTAGCGTGTTATCTATCTCAAAAAAAAAAAAAAAAAAAACTGCATATGAACAATGTGTGGGACTGTTTTTTTTTTTTTTTTTTCCCGCTCCATTCGTCCCTATAGTTTAATTCGCTTCTTTAATTCACTTCTTCATTTTTCTATAGTTTAATTCCCTTCTTTAATTCACTTCTTCGATAAATGAAGCGGATGTCACGCTAACTTTTCAAAAAAAAATATTTCACCTCTTAATCGTTCATTAATATTTTACCAAAAAGTTGGTTAGCGTTACAATTAAATTCTAATAGTAATTTTTTGAAGCCACGATCACGAACCAATTTTTTTTAAGAAGGGACTATATTAATAATTAAATTGACCAAACAAATTGGAAGCCTCCTTTGAAGGGAAAAGGAGATGGAGAAATACATTATTCAATCAACATCACAACCAAACAACACTGAGCAGTACTTGTACCCAAATCAACCACAATATAAGCAAAGTTTATAAGGACAAAAAACATTAACATACAGAATCATTTTATAATGTCAACAACACACTGGAATCCAAACCAAGTATTTATTACATTACTAGTTTAAGAAGGTATAATAAGACAATACAAGAAGAAACTAGTATATATAGCATAAGTAACAGCTGCTGTTTATTGCTCGATCCGCGCGTAAAGTCGACC